>NC_089595.1:50409987-50709987 GCF_019320115.1 Miscanthus floridulus | reverse complement strand
GGGGGGGGGGGGGGGAGGGGCGGGGGGAGAGAGAGAGAGACAGAGAGGGAGAGAGAATGCAAAGAAAATGAAACTTCTAATGCACGATGTCTATGGCCATCTTGAGAGTTTTAAATGACCAGTACATGAACATACACCCAAGACACTACCTCTACAGTGCACTGTGCAGAGGTATCCTCTTCGACCCGTTTTGCAATTTTGCCAATAATAAATTTGGCCAGTAAAAACCTAGCAGAATATTTATATATCAATTCTTGTTTTTCCTATGTAGTCGAAAGAAGGTTGATTGATGGTTTTTAGCTGTATCTTGAGTATAAGATTCTATGTTGCTTATTATAATATACTAAATTTTATTTTCCTCTTTTTATATTTTTAGTCGTTTTTTGTTAGTTGTGTGCATTACCTTACAAATGACTGGAAATTTATTTTAAATTAGTAAATAAACATGTCAGTGCGTTCCGACATGACACCTAAACAACATGCGCCTAGCTTCAAGATTTATTCAATAATCATGTTATGCGTTCTAATTTATCTTAAGATTGGACTTCCAGTACAGTGCCTGCGTTGCTCTAACTTGTATGAGACTATGAGCACAGGAAGTTTAGAAATGTAACCAATAATCACGTCATGCATTCTAATTCGTCTTGAGATCGAACTCCACATCGTGCCTGAACCACATTCTTCTAATTTGTATGAGACTACGAGCACGGGAAGTTTAGAAATTTATCCAATAATCACGCCATGCATTCTAATTTGTCTTGAAATCAGACTCCACATTGTGTCTGGACGTTGCTCTAACTCATAAAGGCACATAAGAGAGTGGACCATAGAAACGTTTCGTATTCTAATTTATTTTAGGATCGGACGGTGCAAAATGCTTGAATATGCTACTCTCAAGAGAAATGAAGTGAAGACCATGAAAACACTTCGTACTTTAATACAATATATAGACATAGATATAGATATATAGATTTTTTTTCTAAATTTAAAATAATTCCAATTCTTTCTCACTACAAAATTTGGTTATCAAATTAATGGACTGGAGGTCAAACTTAAGGCACAAACCATAAGGCTATTGCGGACCGTGAACTCCAATGGCTTATTCCCTCCGTTTCAGAACGAGTACAATTCCTGACTATAGTTTCTAGTTAATCCATTTTCAGTTTAACCAAACTCTTTTAAAAAAACTAATGTTTATTATATCAAATAAGTATTATTAGATCGACAATGATATGGTGAGGCCGTCCGTATGTTCGGACGCGCCTCCCTAGGCCTGTGGAGTTGCCCGGCCTACTCCTCATGGCCCATCTAAAAAATGAACGACTCATTTCTCTTCCTTCTAGCCGACCCCGCTCCTCTCCATCGTGTGCGCCCGCTCCTCTCCATCCGGTACATCGCTCCCTCCCTCCATGGTCTGCAGCGGCCCGCTCCTCTCCATTGCGTGCGCCGCTGGCTCCCTCCCTAGCCGCCGGCGGTGACCTCACCCACCCCGTCCTCCTCCTCCCCCACCATGGCATCCTCCTCCCCCACCCCGACGGCTCCTTCTCCCACGCCGGCGGCTCGTTCACCCACCTCGGCCTCCTCCTCCTCCTACCCCGGTGGCTCCTTTCCCCACCCGGTGCTCCTCCCACACCCCGGCGGCGCCCCTCCCCCCACACCGGCGTCCTCCCCCACCGGGAGCCCCCAATGCCCGCAGATCTGGTGACCATGGCGTTCCCCGCGCCAGGCAGGCTCTCTCTCTCTCTCCCGCCTATATTGCAATTGTATGTTTCAATTGTTTCAGACGTTTCAGGGTATGTTGTAGTTCAATCATATGGATGTTGCAAAAGTAGATCGAGGGATGTTGCAAATGTTGCATATGTTGCAATTGTTTTCAGAGGCATATTGCAAGCATATGTTTCGAGTGTTTCAAATGTTTTTAGAGGTATGTTTCATCTATGTTTTTCGGATGCATGTTGCGAGTGTGTTTATCTGGATGTTGCATATGTTTTCACATATACGTTGCAGATGTTTTATTTCGGATGTTGCGTATGATTGCAATGGTTTTCAATTGTGTTTTAGGTATTTTTTCAAGTGTTTCAGAAGCATGTTTCAAGCATTTCAACTGCCTTCAGACGTATGTTGCAACTGTTGTATTTGGATGTTTCAAAAGTAGATCGGGTGTTGCATCTCTCCTCCCCGCCGTCTGTTGCATCGTCTCTCCCGAAGCCGGCAGGGCATCCATATGATGCCGCGGCTGGGTCTTTCCGAATCGGAGGTGCCGTGCACCCTTCCCCTCTTGTCGCTCGGGCGGCGCGGGTCCCGCGTGCAGCGCGAAACAGGTGCGGCGCTGCCGAGGCTACGGAGGGGGCGCGGCTAGGGGCTTGCAGAGGGAGCATGTCTGAGATGGCAGCGCGCGGTGGCGGGATGGGGTAGTGGAGGAGATATGGCACGGATGGGGATGCGCGCATGCATGCTAGCGTGAGTGCCGGAGCGTCCCGACACTTCCTGGCGCTGGACGTCCGGGCGCTAGGCATACCGTTATTAGATTCATCGTAGATTGTATTTTATTCACATATATTTATTTGGAATCATAGTTATTAATACTATTTTTTATAAACATAGTCATGCTTTAGAATAGTTTGATTTAGACCTAATCTCAAATCATGGGCCACTTATAACATGGACCATAGGACCAGGTTGTGCTAGGCCTTGTCATGGCCCATTAGATCGTCGTGCTCAGTCTGGCCTAATAAACATTCCTCGTGGAAAAAGGAAAATCATCGGATCTTGATCAATGTTTTCCTGAGACAATCATATAATTGCGTAGTCTGACCAACGGTATTTTTTTTACATTTTGAGAGGACTGACCTGCGATTTGTGTTGATGTGGATCTAATTCCAAGGCCTCTGTTTCTAACAAGCTATTAAGTTGTCGTCCACCTTACGTCTTCTAGAGAGGACTATTCATTAATTGCAAGTTGTAAGCTTTCGGACATATTTCTTCACCAACTTCATGAGTTGTTTGAAATTATTTTGTACAAACAGGATATTTTTAAAATAGCTTCACATGTAAAGCTCCTTAAAACATGCTCTTACACAGAATTAGGTGTGGGATGAAGTTGAAAATAATAGCTTCTCCCAACTTTCTCTCGCTCTGGTGGGCGCTGCATAGAATTCTGTGAAAGCATGTTTCAGGAGCTCTACTCATCGCATTGTTTTGCCTGAACGGTTTAGTCAAAACAAGCATTAACTTCACCGGTAAAGCTGCTCTGAAGCTTAAGCCAAAAATAATTGCTTCATGATGAAGTAGAGCATATGCCAAACCACCTAAAATGCATTATTATCTCTCGCTTTTGATGAGCTTACCGAAAAAAATACTTCGAAAAGATATATCATAGTAGATTGGAAGTCGTACTTTTGTGCTTTGTTACTGAAATTTACATTCGGGCATGTAGCACCTGGTTTTAAGAATAAAGCCAGATACATACCATATGTGAGTCCAGGAAGTCAAATCTCACGTATAGCTATAAATAAGAGTAATATCAATAGACAATGCTCAATATATAACGTACTTAGTATAGAGAATATAACCTTAGATAGCAATCAGCGGAAAGACAACTCTGATCTTCGGGTGGAGACTCCAATTTCACAGGGACAACTGACTGGTTGATCACAAGCCTAATCCCTCCAAACTTTAGCAATCTGGTACCCATCCGGGATTTTGCCAAAGTAGTGAAATAAAACAAGCGTAAGTTACTACCGCTTAGCAAGCATAACATAAGGGGATGCAGGCTTAAAAGGCTTGACACGGCTGAATTACGGTAAGCACTTTAGTTGGTCATATTTTATTATTAATCATAAGTTGCTAAGTTATGCTTAGGCTCCCAAATATGAATAATTAGATATATCAACAATTTTAATCATAACCTAAACCATCCGAGTAACCAACTATTTAGTAAGGATCCATGCCGCTCGTGACCGTGAGCACGACTAATATACCAGTTTTCATTCTATAGAGGTTGTACACTTTCACCACGAGTCGTGTTACCCATACTGCCCAGGGTTAATTATTCCCAAAACACTTCCAAGGTGAACAGGCAGGGTACACTACGAAGCTTTTCCCT
Source organism: Miscanthus floridulus (assembly GCF_019320115.1). Classification (NCBI taxonomy): domain Eukaryota; kingdom Viridiplantae; phylum Streptophyta; class Magnoliopsida; order Poales; family Poaceae; genus Miscanthus; species Miscanthus floridulus. The sequence goes on along the minus strand of NC_089595.1, from coordinate 50,705,882 downwards.
AGTTGTTCTAATAAGGAGCAGTCGCTAAGGACTTCCATCTCCCAAGTGTTATGGAGTCATCTCCAAAAGTGGCACTGATACATGCAGCATAGTACACACCCTAGGGGATGAGGCCCATACCCAGCCCGGTATGCCCCTCTTGCCCTTTCGGTAAACTGCTATAAACTAGAAAGAGCAAGATACTAGACAAAGACCTAGAGCCATGTAGTCCTCATGGTTTTACTATAAGTCCTGGATTGTCACTTAAAGATGAGTCCTTATGGAGAGAAATTAGAGCACCATAAGAAAAGGCTCAATGCTCTAGCCTCCTTGGTTCCATGTTGCTAAAAAGTATCTTTTAATACCATGTTGCATATATCTTTAATTGTATTATTTAATCAATATTGGTTGGAGCAAACTGAGCATACTATCCACATGCAAAACCCATAGGTAAATCAAGGACATGATAATTCAATATCAAGGTAGGTAGACTCCAAGCTGTTCATTAACATATGCACTATGAATTGAGATTGCATTAAAGTGAATAGGTAACAAGGAGCCTCATATTATACTTGCCTTAAAATACTGATCCTTCAGGTAAGCTTTAATCTTCAACGTTCTTTCTTCTTCTTCTTCTTCTTGATCACCACGTATACCTCACCGACTAGGACGTAATCATAAAGCACCACACAAACATCCATACAATCATACACTGAAGCAAACAATAGAACTAAATCAAAATAGTACACCAATCATAGAAAAATAAGTAAAAGAGTTTGAAACACGATTCTACGCATCGCTACGAACACACAGTCGCGAGAAGGCACTCTAATCGGAGCTACTGGTTGAAAAGATACAACTACCGAGAGATTTGCTTTATACGTGGGAAAGAAAACTATAGGCTTCATTTATTTTAACTATATAAATTCATATATATAAGATATTTTATAAATAATATAAATTGAATTGAGGCAAATTTAGATTTGAATTATAAAACTAAAGTAAAACAAATCATACTTTATTTATAAAATCTAGTTGCATAATTATTATTCAAGTTAAAGTTTAAGCCATAAAATTCCAAAAATAGTGACATGGTAACCACTGTTACTAACGCGTAGATCTCAGTCGCTATGAATCTAACGCAACTTGAATAGGGTCAAAACAGAGCTAAAACGTAGAAGATATAAAATAAACAAGACTTCCTTTATTAAAATAATAGATTAACTCTAACCTTGAATTTTAAAAGTTGAAAACCTACATAATAGTAGTATGAACATGTTACATGTAGATTATGGAGTTACGAACCTAACGCAAGTTGAACGGGTCAAATCGGAGTTCAAACGGAGAAGTTATGGCCTAAAGAAGGTAGTGGCAAAACTGTAAATAAGTGAAAACGTATTTTAGATCTAAACCGAACAAACTACGCTTTCCTAAGAAAAAAACAAATCTGTGACTGTGCTTTGGACTACGGGTTAGAATCTGCAAAAAGGAAGGGGCTCTTACGCAATTAAGCCACGCGAAGGGGTATGGATGAATATCGGCCGTCGGATCTAAATTGGATGGCCAAAATTAGATCAGAGGGGAAGGAGTGAGGAGAACCGGCCGGAACAGTGCCAAACGCGGTGGCGCGCCATGGCCGGTAGCAAACGAGCTCGCCGGAGTGCATAGAGAGGGGCCTACGGTCCATGGCGGAACAAACCAAAGACATGGGAAGAAGAAGGGGGCGACGGCGGACTCACCAAGGCCAAGGATGACGGCGTGGAGCGGATGACGATGGTGCTTCTCTCGGCGGGTGATGGTGACTCGGCGGCGCTAGGGCGTGGCGCGCGGCTGCGGGTGCTCCGGTGATGCAGCGGCTTGCAATCGGGTTAGGCGAGGGCGGCGTGGTGCGGGTGGCTTATATGGGGCAGAGCGGCGTGGCGCGCATGGCAGGGGAGGAGTCAGGAGCGGCGCTAGCACGGCCTCCATGGAAGCGGCAGAGTCTGGCTTGGGGATGGCTCGGGGTAGGAGAAGACCGATTGATGAGTGGGCTCCAGCGGTCAGTGACACAGGGTGCGGGGTCCTCCTGTCGGTGAAATGCAGAAGAGGAGGGAAGGAGCGACATTGATGGGTCGACTGGGCCGGGAGCATGCGGCTGAGCCGGTAGAGAGAGAGGATAGGGGAGCGACAGGCGACGCTGGGCCGGCGACAGGAGGCCCACATGGGTGAGAGAGGGTTGGAAGGCGAAATGGCTATGGCCTTGGGCCAGTAGGCCGGATAGAGGGGGAGCAGGGCAGGCCTTCGGGCTAGATTGAAGAGAAAGAAAATTTTTCAATTTCCAAATCTTGTTCTTTTTCCGAAATTCAAATGTAAACCAAATCAAATCCAAATGGGGTTTCAAATATACTTTTTCAACACAAGTAAAAATGAGGAATTTTAGTAAGTCTTCCCAAAAATACTTTTTACAACTTTTTAAATTCTTTTATTTCTAAATTTTCTTTTCTTTTACTTCAAAGCCAACTTCAAATTTATTTTTCAAAAGCATTTTGAATGTGTTCAATTTGAATCAAATCCACACAGTTCAAATAACAAATGCATCGGCATGTATGCATAAACATGTTGCTAAACCTTATGATGAATTTTAATTTAATGAAAATTTTTATTTTCCTACATTTTATGTGCACAAAAATTCACAAATAATTCGTTTTAATCCTATTTTCAAAAGAGGCAAATTTTAGAGTGTTACATGGCATCATTGCTTTGGTTAATGATTGATATAAAAAAATTAAATGCACCAACGGTCCTCAAATTTGTAAGGTTATGTCACTTAGGTTCATAAACTTTAAAAGTATATTTTTAAGTCTATAAACTTGTTAAATAATGTGCCGTAGGTCCATGTCAGCCATGGAGGCATTCGACATTGGCATGTCTTTTTAATTTAATCCCTCCATTTTTCTCTTCTCTCATGAATGGATTATTGCGTTCTCTTGTCTCACATCAACCCTAGCTCGGTGGATGCCGCGGCTCCTCTCGCCTCACTACCGCGGCTCATTTGCGTGCCACCAATTCCACCTAACCAATGGCCAACACCTTGTTATCTGTGCAGCGTGAGAGGTTCTTTTATTACATTTAACCCATATCCTTCCCTCTTCTGTCATGAATGGATCCTTGCTTCTCCTAGCGTCGGATGGTGATTTTTTTTAAATTTTAACACTTTTTGTAATATAATTTTAAATCTAACATTGTTTTTTTAAAACTAACACTTTTGGCCACGCCTATTGTCATGGCATGGCGAAATGCCTGGGCCGCGTCATGCATGGTGGCGCGGCAGGAGGGTGACGTGGCGAAGACCGGGGCCGCGGACCGATGATGTGGCAGGGTCTGCCGCACCACCGATCATGGCGCGTCAAGATCTAAATATTGCCCGCGAGCCGCCCCTGCCCCTGAGCCACCCGCCCTGCCTCTGCCTGCCGCCCCCTGCCCAAAGCGCCACCCACTGCCGCGCCCACAGCACCTGCCGCCGCCGTGCCTGCACGCCGACCACCGCGCCTACCCGCCGGCCCGCACGCCGCGCAGAGCCCCACCGACCGCCTGCCCACGCCACACACACCCACCGTACCCGCCCACTTCGGCCGCGCCACGAATGCCGACGCGTCACGGCCGCCGGCCGCCCGCCTGCCCGCTCATATCAAGGTAGGCTCTCTTGATTTCATGTTATTATGATTGTTATTTTAGTTAGGGTTAGTGTTTTAGGATAGTTAGGTTAGTGAATTTGTTAGGATTTGTTAGTGATTTAGGATAATGATTTAGAATTTGTTAGGATAGTGATTTAGAATTTGTTAGTGATTTAGGATAGTTAAGGTTTAGATAGGTAGTTAGGGTTTAGGGATTGATTTTGGGTTTAGGTTAGGTAGTATTGGTTAGGTAGTTAGGGTTTAGGTTACTGTTAGTTAGGATTTTGGGTTTAGGAATTGATTGTCTGTACTTTGTAGTGCGTGATACGGCGATTTGGATGACTTGATGAAGTTTCGTCAAATGCTTATTTTTCTAGTGAAGTTGTTTAATATGTCTGTTAATGTTACTTTGAATATATACATGTGCTTTCATATTTTGTTCGTATTGCATAACAAGTAGTTTAAATTTTGCAATGCTACATAATGTTAATTTGAATATTGTTAATTTGAATACTCTAACCCTTTGTTTATCAATTTGTAACAGAATGGTCGCTCCCACACAGCACCCGTTGTATCCCATTCTTGAGGTGGAGTACGACGACCAATACCAAGCACACATCTTGAGTGACACCGACGCATAGGTGGCCTTGCCTACTTTGAGGCCCCGCACGCACACTAGGGCGCACCAGTGGGACGAGCGTTATGCACCGTATATACGGCATGCCGGCTTCCTCGAACTTGTCCGTGTTGTCAACTACGGTCTTCCACCCCTTGACCCAGCACTACTTACTGCAGCTGTAGATAGGTGCGAGTGCCTTCTTTGTATGTAAACATTCTTATAACAAATTTGAGGCAACTAATAGTCGTTCAATTCTTATAACAGGTGGAGGCCTAAGACCCATACATTCCACCTACCTTACGGCGAGATGACCTTGACCATGTAGGACATGAAGGCTATCTTTGGCCTTTGGTTGGGGGGACTTCCAGTGACAGGGATAGTTGACAACGATCACTGAGGGAGCTGGTGGCTCAGTTCACTGGCTTTCTTCCACCGGACGACGAGGCTTTCAAGAAAAATAAGTGAGCAATTCAAGCCTATTTAATACTTGCATTGCTTTCCTGCAATCATCGGGTCTCATTTTCTTTGGTTAATTTTAGGAAAAGTTCCGGTGTTTTGTTGTCCTAGATCACAGAGCGCTTTGAATACTTGGACCCACAGGCCGAGGAGGCTCAGATCGGTAGGTTCGTGAGAGTGTGGCTCTAGCACTTCCTTGGTGCTTTCCTCTTCCCAGATGCCTCAGGCAACACCATCAGCTGGATCTTCCTTGACATACTACGCCAGTCGTGGAAGAACATAGCGGCATACAACTAGAGCAGCACAGTCCTGGCATGGACGTATCGACAGCTATGCGTTGCCTGCCGTCGCACCTCAGGGTATGCGAACCTTGGGGGTTGCTCCTACATACTCCAGGTTTGGTGTTGGAAACGATGGCCCATCGGGAGGCCCCTTAATACTGGTTTATTGATAAGTACTTTGGTTCACTATATTCTTTGAGGCAGTTACATATGATAAAATTATTAATGGCTAATTCATTATCGTGTTCAATGCAGCAATGGAACGGGCAGGATACACTCCCTATAGTTCTGTATATTTGGACGGAAGCAAAGTTAGTTAAAGGGAATGCGAGGCGCAAGTACATGGAGTACACAGACGGTCTCAATGCCCTAACACAGCACCAGGTTACGCTCTTTTTACTATCATACATGTGTCTTGTTCGATGTACACTATATCACTACCTAACTCAATTACGAAATATTCAGGTGCATTGGTGTCCTTGAGATGCTCTAGAGCTCGAGTACTATCTGAGTCATGTCACTAGGGACGAGTCAGACGAGTATCGCTACAATGTTCCTCTTATTTTCTTCCACGTGGTCGAGACTCACTTGCCCATCAGGGTCTGCAGACTGTTTGAAAGAATGACAGGCTGCCCACCACCGCTTTACTCCACCAACCAAGGATTGCACTGGTGCATTATCGATTAATAACAAAGCTATAATTCAGAGGTCTGTGTGGTACAACTAACATCGTTTTATTATAGGTATGACCGTAGGAAGAGGTACAAGACCAAGGATTGGCGCGTGACACACAACGCGCACATCCACTTGTGGGAGACCAGGGAACGACAGCCGGTCCATGTGGGTCCTCCATACGACCAACACATCTTCGACGAGTACCTGTGGTGGCTTCACAGGTCTACGAGGACACATATCAAGCCCCCGTACACTAAGAAGGCGATTGACGAGGACTCGGAGGAAGATGTGATCGAAGATGTGTACGACGTTGCCACAAGGGAGGACACACAACTACGGAGAGCCCCGCTTCAAAGATACGTGGTAAGATACTTGAATAGTACAATTTGTTATCCTTTTGGTATTAAGTATATGTACTAAAACTGTCCAACCGCGTCTTTGTACTCAGGCGACACAATTGTCAAGGATGTCCAATGAAGCAGCGTTTCGGCTTCACGAGTCTAGAGGGCAGGGGCCAGGCGTTCTCGAGGCTTTTGTAGAGGTAAACATAAATTTGTCCGTTCCAAAAATGTTTCTTTATTGTATATGCGTTTGGGAAATACACTAACTTTAACATCTATTTATGAAGAAGGTGAAGAAGAGCTGCAGGAAGCTAGCTCAGAAGCTGAGCTGCATGTACACTCCTTATGTGGAACCGCCACTCCCGACGCGGTCGGATGGCACGTCTTCAGCCTCTTTGAGGACACCAGCCGGCTCTTCTCAGCCGGTGACAGGTGCCACTTTCGCAGTGCGTACACCACCACATCATAGCACTAGGAAGGACCCTACAACTGAGGACAACGATGACGACGACGACGGCCCCCTGGGCTTCCGCAGACAGCACGGCCAGTGGGACGATTGGCCGCAGGACGAGATCGGCATGTCTCAGCTAGGTGGTGCCCCGCTTGGTACCCAAGGAGCCTCACAGGTACTAACAAAAGTAGTTTCTTTAAATATGTAGGCTCCATGAACTAATGATCATAAAGATTATAAGTAATCGTGCATATGAGATACTTGCAGGGTACGAGCCGTATGCAACGGTGACGCAACCACACCGACGTTGGCTACACTCCCAATATATTGCCAACAAATTCAAAGAGAGAGGCGTTCGAGGGATCCTTACACTCGTGGGTCTTAGTTTGTTAGGTCGAACAAATATTGACGTCCGAAACTTGCAGGCTTAGTTGGTTATGTTATGTCGAACTTATATCAAACCAATGAAAATTTTATGTGACAGCTTGTCAACTTGCGCACGAACTCTATTTATTTGCTTCATATTCGTTTCAATGCGTCACGGCAGCACTCCGACGAGATTAAGTAGCAACTAGTTCGGGAACCGGTAGTCCCGGCGTATCTCGACGCTGGTGGCCAGCGTCTTGACCCCGATCCTTCCGAGCTTGGTTATCGCCATCGCCAAAGAGGCACCTTAGTTAGACGTGTAGTAGTCGATCGTGCTGCGCGACCCCATGTCGTACTAGAGCACCTGGTCGGAGCCCTCTAGGAAGGGGTCGACGAAGCCGGGGTCCATGGTCCATGATCGCGTCGCTGCTGATCCTCAACCAAAAGCAGCCGATCTTCTGTCTGCGCCTAGGTTCTGCCGCGCCATGCTCCGTGGCGCGTCAGTGCCGCGCCAAAAACGACGGCGCAGTAGACCCTGCCACGTCACCGGTCAGCGGCCCCGGTCTTCACCATGTCACCCTCCTGCCGCGCCACCATGCATGGCGCGGCACATGCATTCGCCGCGCCATGACAATAGGCGCGGCCAAAAGTGTTAGTTAAAAAAACAATGTTAGATTTAAAATTATTTTACAAAAAATGTTAAAATTAAAAAAAAATCCGGATGGCTAATACTGGCTCGCAACCAGCTAGCAGATGGTGGGTATCTTGTGCGTCTAGGTCCAGGCCGACGTCCTCCCTTCGTGGCCGGCGTCATGGTGCCGTGCATGTGCCGGGGAGCCATAGCAGCGAGGCGAGCAGATCCACGGTTCCTACAGGGATGGGGTCGACGTGAGAGAAGAGGAAATTAAGGATTTATTTGTGAGAGAAAAAATGGGAGAGGTTAAATATAACAAAACATGCAAATTTGACATGCCACGTTAGCATGGAACATTTACATAACTGGCATGGTCATGTGGTGTACTATTTAACAGGTTTAGAGATATAGAAATATATTTTCGAAGTTCCTAAACCTAAGAGACGCGTATGGACCGCTAGTGCATTAAAGTTTTTAAAAAAATGGAACGGCGAATGAACTGGAGCTACCTTCCCGAGTGACATCAGTCAGCATTAACTAGCTAGTGTCCCATTATTGCTTATATGTAATGTTGTAATGATGCTTGTTGAAGAAGTTTATTTGATACTCTCACCATTCCAAATTACAAATGTTTTGACTTCTGTGGATGTATTGTTTTTACTATATATCGGAATATAGTGTATATCTATGTACCATGTGCAGTAGACCTACTGTATAACGTGTAAACATAGGTGATAAACGATCAATGAGATATTCTTTTTCTTAGATTTTTTTTCTGGTTTTTAGTTATTTAATTGTTCCATACTTTCAAAAATCAACGAGCTGTTACTTTCTGCGGGGCAATTGGAGTATATCATTACAAGGCTCCTATGCAGTATAGAAGACTTGAAAGTCATCACTCATGACCATGCCGCGCACGAAACCTTCCCCTTCCGTGTAATTTCCTTGGTCTAATAAATGTGTCCCTGTTCTTGGTCTTACGTACCCTCATGACTGGCAAGCTAGCTCAGGAAACTTTGAAGAATTCATTATGTCCACACACCTGTCCTATAATGACAGCCTTGAACTTATCTAGTATGACCAATCAACCTGTTTGTAGAACACACTAAACCCCTTTTCTCCGTAACTCCGTTCATCAGAAATTCCGAGTGATTATCAATGGCGGAAATAGTAGGGTCAGCTGTGGCAAGTGAGGCAGTGAGCAGAGCAGTATCATCTTTTCTCTCCAGCGACAAAACTAGCCAGCAGGAGAGCGTGGAGGACAAAGCCGAGACTGGAGATGGCGGTGCTGAAGATCCGCAGCGTTGTTGCCGTCTCGGAACATCTCCGCATCTCCCACCTCCCGTTGCTTCAGTGGAAGGCGAAGCTAAAGCGTGTCGCTGAGGAAGGTGGTCATCTTCTGCATGTGCACAAGAAGCAAACCTTGCGGTGCAATCGCGTCAGCGACAGTTCGTCAGGTAACTCGATCTCTCAGTATTTGATTCGAGCGGCCAAACGCTTTGTTCCTTTTGGCCGCAAAGAAGATGAGCTGAGGTTGAGTGACAGCACGCTGCGGAGGTTCGAGAGGCTCGCTGATGGTGCGGACAGCTTCTTCAGGCTGGTAGAGTCTGGCGGCCACCCAAAGAAGTCCGTGTTTCTGCCGCCGCTAACCAGGGCGTTGCTTGCCGGTGATTCAATGGAGTTCTTGATCCAAACAAAAACTGGTAATGACCATATTATGCTGTGGCCATGGCAGGCCCACCCGGATGCTAAGAGTGGAAGTGGATTGGAGGCATGTCTCTCTGTCTCGCGTGAAGATGAAGTTCTGTGGCAAAAAGGCTTCAAGATGTGTGTTTTGTTCCGTCTATCTGAGGCATCCGACATACTGGCTATTGCTATAAGCTGCTTGGAGCTCTTGCCACCTCAATTTGATGCTGCACGCATAGCCATCGGTGGACTGTTAACTGAAACAATAGGGCAAAGTGGTGACTGTTGCAGTTGCAGTCTTTCAGAAAGATCGAAATGGTGCTGTCGACAAATTGAGACTTATCACCGTAATGATTGTGAGTCATCTACGGGCGATGATAAGCATAGAGGTAATGGGATGCTATTACTGTCTCATCCAGTGCTTCGGTTCACTGCATTTTGCTACGCCTCACCATGCATGGACAGGAAGGGCAGCCTTCCCCTTGAGTTGGAGTGCCATGTGTCCCCCTATCTCTTGCCTGAGAAGCATTCCAGCCAGTATGAGCTCGTTGAGCAAGATGTTATCAGGAAGCTGCTGCCCAATGTCACTGATGGTTTCTACGATGATGAGAGACAAACGTTGAGTTACCAAAGGCAGATCTGGAGCCCACAAAGCTCCATGTATTGCGCGGTTGCTCCAGCCTTTACACAGCCATTGACGGCGTCGCAAGCGTACGAGATGAAATGTTCTGGTACCCGTAGCAGGAGGAGGAGAACGGCCAAAACAAAATCTCAATCCATTTCAAAGTTCCAAAAGATTGCAAAAACATAGCTCGTGTCATAGCAGTTCAGCATTAAGGACAATGATGTATTGTACAATGAGACTGCATGATTGTATTTTCTTTTTCTTTTTTGTTTCGATTGATATCAGATATCAAATATTTGTGTCCATCCCTTATTTCTTCTGCCAGTGTCACTATAACAACAATTCGAAAACCATGAGTGCTCATGCAAGTGTTCAGACTTCAGAGGTGGTAATCAGGATTATTTGACCTGCAAAGTAAGGAACATATAAGGGTTTGCCGGATGAACTTTCAAAACCGCAGCCTTGAGCTGCAACTGCAAAGCTATTGCGTTTTTGCCCCTACTTTAACGTCTAATTGTGATTTTACCCATACTTTTGTCATAGTTGTGATTTTATCCCTATTTTTTGAAAACGAAGCTTAAGTTTATCCCTACTCCGTGAACAGTAGGTAACGGTGTCAAATGGGCTCAGTAAGGACAAGTTTGCCCATGCGAAATTGCCCCTACTTATCTGAATACATTGTGATTTTACCCCTATTTTTTTTTAAATTTGGCAGCATCATTGCACAACTTGTTACATATGATTCAACACAGCATGCAAATATAGATAGATAATATCACATCAAATGAAAGTGTAACAAAAGTATCCATACAACACCAAGCCTCATCCAACATACAAGTCCAACAAAAACGGTAGCTAATAGTGAGATATTACATCGTTCAGTGTCATACATCACATTCATGCATCTATTCCTAACAATGCAGCCAACCTCCCTCCTCTTTCTCTTCCTCTTCCTCTTCCTTCTTCCTTCTTCCTTCTGTTCCAGTCCCTTTTGTTTCTTCTGTTACTCTTCCTCTTCCCCTTCCCCTTCCCCTTCCCCTTGCACTTGCACTTCACATGAATGGAGAAAAATGGTTCAGTAAACAAGTTGACTAAATAAGCAAGAGTAAAGAAGCAAAAAAAAATTACAAATGAGCATGACTCACATTGATGCTTGTGAAGATGATTCATTTTTAGAAGATGAGCGGTTCCTCTTTTGACTAGCAGTTGGACCTCCTTGGCAATACTTAGCTAAATGGCCTAGTTCATTACATTCAGAACATGGTCTCCTTTTCTTACCGGTGGTGGCCTCATCATAGGACTTGATCCTAGAATTTCTTGCTCTTCCTGGTTTCCTTCTCAGTTTAGGCTTCTTGATTTTATAGCCCAAATCAACATGTGGCCAATTATCCTTGGATGCCATTGGATTGAAAGAACATGCATATGCCTTTTTTAACCGATCAACAGATAAGTATTCATGCACAAAGTCATCCATTTGTACCTCTCTACTAATCTTAGAAATGAAAGCTAAAGCATGGGTGTAGGGCTTTTCAGTTACTTGCCAAGCCCTACAAGTACATGTTTTTTTGTCCTAAGTTGATTGCGTACCTGAATGTATTCACAGTTACTTCAGCTGTTCCAGCCCCACATATCAATACCTCATGGCCCTTAATACTCTTGACTTTAGCATTTAGAGCATTGATCACAGCTGAAATGATTGTGCCTGACATTTTACTAGCAATCTTGGCTCTTAAAACAAATTTCTCAATGATCATTTGTCTTATCTTGTCATGCATATCCACAATTTGAAAATCCTTGGTTTTGGACACCCAACTGTTAAAGCTTTTAGAGAGGTTGTTGTTGATGTAATCTACCTTACATTCTTCCCCAAATTTGCTTCTACTCCACACAAATGGATGGTTGTCATCCAACCAGGATAGTGCACTAGGATCCTTCTCTATGTTTCGCATGAAGTACTTGAACTTGTCATTTGTGAAGCTCTTGACAGCTGCCCACATATTCTTACCATAAAGCTCACCACTGTACACATTCTTCTTCATGTTCTTCCACAAGTGCCTCATGCATTCTATATGTTCCACTCCTGGGTACACATCAGTACAGCCACCTCAATTCCTTTGCCCGCATCTGTACTAATGACCAAGCCTGTAGGAGTACCAATAGCCTTCTTTAAGTTATTCACAAACCAAGTCCAGCTTTCCTTAGACTCAGTCTCAATCACACCATAAGCCATTGGAAATAAGCAGTTCTGACCATCCACTGTAACAACTGCTGCTAACTGACCCCTTCCCCTTCCAGTCAAGTGTGTGGCATCTATGGCAATGTAAGGCCTACATCCTTGCAAGAACACATCAATGCATGGTTTAAGAGCAACAAAGAACCTACTAAAACACAAATCACCATTGCCATCTTCTTCAGTGTCTATGTCAACGACGCTGCCAGGTACTAGTCTTAGAAGCTCAGCTTGATAAGTTGGTAGTAGGTTATAACTATCAGCCCACTTCCCATATATGATGTCCGTTGTCCTTAGCTTGTCTGTGAAAACTCTATCATTTGGAACTTCTATTGAGTACTTCTTCTTGAGCCGATCTTGCAACTCCTTTGGTCTCATTTTAGGGTCTTCCCGCAACAAATCGACAACTTTTTTAGCTACCCATTTATTGGAGGCCATTGTTTCGCCACAATTGTTGAATGGACCACAAGTATGCTTTGGACCACTAGTCTTAACCTGCAATAAAAAAATAACAAGAAAAGAACCATTTTATTAGTAAATTGCTACAAACTAATTCTTCTTACTTGATGCTGAATATTACAAAAAAACTAAAATTACCTTACAACCAATGTACTTTTTACTTGTAGATGCAAAAAACAGCCACTTGCAACCCTGATATGCTCTCTGGCATCTGGCTCTAAATATGCTCTTGTCGTTTTTCACAATCTCGAAAGCATGATCATTCAAGATGCATGATGTGTAACTGCAGACTTGCACTGATCCACGTCTGGGAACACCACATTTACATCAATATACATGGATTATCAACATCATATGAGAAGGGTGGAGGGTCATATTCATCATCAACAACAACAACTTCAGCATCAGGATTAAACTTTGGGTCAGAGCAATTATCACAAGAATCAGATGATGTAGCCAAGTCACTATCATAGCTGCTATCACTTGCTGCCACAAGTGAATCAGTGTCAGAATATATGCCCTCCTCATCAACTCCTACACCCTCGTCATCATGTGTGCCTTTTGCTTTGGATTTGGTGGCTCTCTCTTTTTTGGTGGCTCTCTCTTTTTTATTTGTGGATGTGGCTCTCTCAGCAGTGTTTGTCTCATTGGTGGGCACTCTATTCCTTACAGAAGGGTGGCACCTACGTTTTGTTGGTGAATACTGCAATGGACCCTCAAAATCATTAATTTGGACATTAATGTACACCTTTCCCTTATTTTTATTGAGTTCAAATCACTCAAGCAACAGCTCGTCTGTTTTAATCTCAATAGAAGTTCCTCTAGAAATTTCATCCAATGCACGCCACAAAGTTATGTACAGTTTTGAACCCCACATGTAGTGCTTAGCTATGAAATTAACAGCTACAGCAGGTTGAAGCTATGCATGTCAACAACTTGAGTAGGCAAGGTTCTACCCTGACGTCATAATTTTGGCCCCCCATCAAGCAAACTGAAAAATGACAGAACTCTAACGACAAGGCTCATATCCTTGTGATTTGGCCTACAAATCACATCACTGAATACACAGTTAGCTAAATCGCTCTATAGACAGAAACTAATTCTTCCTAAAAATTGATACTAATTTTCCTACAAACCAAATGACAGGAGCTTCAAATCTTACCTAGTCTCTTCACCAACATCGCATAAATCCATCTCGCGGGGGTGTCTACTCCTGTCCTCGCCAACTACGCCACGATGCCTGCTCGCTACTGGTCCTGGCTGACACGACCGCGCTGGGCCCGTGCCCGTGCCCTCATCGCGCGATGCAAGGAACCGCCCAGCTGCACCCCCACGCCCACGCCGCTGCTAGGGTTTCAGAGGATTGACATCATGAGAATGAGAGAGATAGAGAGGATACGGTAGAGGACAGGGGATTGGGGAGGGTATGAGTGGATAAGGGGTATTGTTGTCCTTTGATCTTACTATGAAGGGTTTTGTTATTTTTCAATTTTTTTATTCTAGATACAACTAACATAGTTAAAAGTAAGGGTAAATTGAGCCTCAGTAATTACAAAGCAGGGGTAAAATCACAACGATGACAAAAACGAGGATAAAATTACAATTGGACATCAAAGTAGGGGCAAGAACACAATATTCTCATTCTAGAAGGGCACATTCTTGTTCTTGATAAAGCTGATGATCACTCGTACTCCGATGTTGCCAGAAGATCTCCAGGTACCTAGCGTCTCACTGCCCTGTACCCCTCCTTGGTGCTATTGCAGAGTAGCACTAGCTACTAGGTAGAGATCATACCAATATTCTCTACGACGTACTCCATCAGTAGCAAATCTGTGTTTCAGTGTAGGAGTAGACGACTAGAGGACTGAGCAGACTGGTGTAGGGGCTACAGGCAAGTAGACACCGCAGACCATTGACCTGAATTTTCTGGCATCAGCCAGCAGCGTCTGCAATCTGCATTTCCTAGCTTTGTGCTTACTCCATCTCAGCTTTCTCCCTACATGAACAACTAGCTAGTATTAGGTGATTTGACTGCAAAGAGAGATGGTCATTACAATCAAGTGCAAGGTTACCTGAAAATTTAGGAAACAGATCCGCTTGCCGTGCATTTGGTCGTCATCAGTCCACCTGTCCACCATGAATTTGGTCGACGTTGCCGTGGATTTGGTTGGTCACTGCCATCCGCCGGTGGGTTTGCTCCAGGACTCCACGTAGCCCGAAGGCAATTCTTGTACTATACGGCCTTCACATACTCCGTATCCCACGAAAAGAAATGAACTAACAAAATTCTAGGGTAAAAATATAGATGGACAGAGTATGCCATTATCTACCATCATGCAAAAGTTGAGTTGCAAATAAAATTTGTACAAAGAGAAATCGACCCGTGAATAGTGCAAGTTGCAACTATTCATCTTAGATCCGCAACATTCTATTATTCACAGGCTAATTTCTCTTTTTTTCCCCTTTGTACTCAAGTTTTTTTAGAAAGGATGTCAAAAACTTTGTTGCAGATTTTATTAGATGGTAGAAAAAGAACAATAGCAGGACTAGTGCCTGGACGTCTGGACAAATGCTCGTGTCTGGACGCCCGTAGCTGCTTTGTTTCCCGCACGTAGTGAGCGGACGGCGTGGATCTCAGCTTGCTGCGGGGCTAACACACAGGCGTCATGCCACCGTCAGCCCACCCGAGGCCACCACCTTCGCGGGCGCCCACGCGCTAGTCTGATATGGGCACCGTTCGCTTCGCTGGAAAAACAAGCCGAAACACTGTTCCAGCTAATTTGTTATGAGAGAAAAATACTATTCCGACTAAAAAAACAAGCTAAAAAGTACAGATTATAAGACAAGCGAACAGGGCCATGATTTCCCCACCAAGCTCGAACCGCCACGGTAAGGAGATGGAGGGAAGGGAAGGGAAGGGAAGGGAAGGGAAGGGAAGAGAGGGGAGGGGAGGGACACGAGACGACGAGGTGCGTCGAGCGAGGAAGGCCGCTATACCACCATTGTGACATATGAAACACCAAAGTAAAAAAAAACATGTGCAACACTAGTCTACTTTTAAAACATTCAAATAAAACATTTGCAACATACGTCTAAAATAAATGAAACACTTGAAACATGCGTGTATAGTCATTGCAACATGTGCAACACCAAGATCTACTTTGAAACATACAGATGAAATATTTGCAACATACGTCTGAAACAACTGAAACACTTGAAATATAGACTTGCAACATGCGTATATTGTCATTGCAACATATGCAACATCCAGACGAAACACTTGAAATATAAGTCTGAAACACTTGAAACATAGCGTTCGCCGCGCAGCCACAGCCTACATGGTGGGGACTGGAGTGGCAATGACGGAGAAGGAGGAGGTCAAGGAGGCCCAGCCAAGCACGAGGCCGAGGAGGGCTGCTGCCCAGAGAAGCCTCACGAGGAGCGCCATCTCCCAGGCCACTCCCCACATCGGGCTGCTCCAGCACCCTCACCACCGTCGATAGCACGTACCCCATCGGAGCTGACTGGCTAGGCAACGACGGCGTGGGCACGGACGCAGCAGTGCCTATGTGGGTGGGGTACATAGACTTGCAAGGGAGGAGATGGGGCGCGCGGCGCGGCGCGGCGCAAGATGGCGCGCAGCGCGGGATTGGGGAGCCAAGTGTTGCAGGCGGGATAGGGCTTGAGCGAGTGACAGGTGAAGACAGCAGCAACGAACGCGGAGTGGGGTGCGGTGTTCGGATGGACGGACGCCCGTGTCAGAGCATTAGCGAAAGAACAAAGGTGCTATATAAACTTTATCGACAGTCAGTCAAATCCAGAGACCAGCAACTCAACCCAAAGAAAAAAAAGAAAAAAAACATAACAAAACGATAACCGAGAAAAGATAACACGGGCTTGAGCTGACCAACACTACTGCATAAACCTTTTGTAGGGGCGGCTCTAGGTGATTTCTAGGGACGATTTGGCTAGCAGCCCCTACCAAAGCGTGGCTATAAATCATGTATTTGTAGGGACGGTTCTCAGACCACCCCTACAAATAGATTTGTAAGGGCGGCTGGTGTCATCAGCCGCCCCTATAACTGTATTTGTAGGGGCGGTTGGTAACACCAGCCGCCTCTACAAAAATAACTTGTAGGGGCGGTTGTAACACCAGCCGCCCCTATAAATCCTATTTATAGGGGCGGTTTACTCTATAACCGCCCTTACAGTATATTTTTGCACCAAAAAAATTGAAATTTGAAATTTTAAATATGACCAGAACATATATACATATATATATAATATATATAATTCACAAGGATATTATATCAACAACTAATTGACAAGAAGATATATGCATTACAAACCCATAATAATTTAAATTACTTCATTACAAACACATAATAATTTAAATTTGTTCATTACAAACCATAAGAATTTAGACCAGTTCATTATTACCACTAAGAGTAATTTAACTTCCTAGAATTTTCTAACGTTTTACCACGTACTCGAAGAAGTGGAGATCATTCATTTTATATGACAAAATGTCACTGATGTAGCGTAATGTATTTACTAGTGCACTCTCCCTTGCTTCACAAGATCGTTCACAAGGTCTACTGATGACGATCAGCATTGGTCGATTCACTCCTAGTCACAAGAATTTTTACCTGGATTCTCTCTGAAGTGAGAACAGGGCCACCATATTCCCATTTATAACGACCCAAGTGATACATGGCCTGGTTTAAAATGGGTTCAAAGCTACAACTTGCGTATGTTACGTCGTTCTCCTGAATCTGTAAGTGTTGGGAAAGATGTGGTTATCAGAACCATGCATATATATAGACATAACAATTAATCTGGATATAAGTTATGAGACTGACCACATCATTCATGTTGTCCTCAGCAAGCTTTGCACAAAACAGTCTAATATCGTGGTGGAGGCCCACATTCAAAACAGCAATCCTCATGGAGGAGTATGTAAGAATATTGTACCCAATATTTTAAAGCGCCCTTAAACATGCTTGCACAACATATTTTTGTGCAGTAATGTCATGAGGTTGACCGTTGCTCGTCCTATCAATGTATAAAACCGTACCATGTTGGTTACTCGCCCTAGCGAGAATAGAAAAGCCAATTCGACATTGCTTGATTCGACCATCTATAGGGAATGTATCAACATTGAGAAAATTGACCCTGAAATTTGAGAGTCTCTCTGAACCATGGTATAGGATGAATTGTCTATATTTAAGAATTATATATATCAGAACAAAATATCTATAGAGATGTCTTTAAACATGTTACTTACTATGCTTGGATATGGGTGGTTTGCCCTCCCCAATGCTTGTTGGAAGCCCAGATCATACACATAATTATTTGGCAGATCCGGCGAAGGGAGTTTAGCCATATCTTCTCCTAAATTTATGTCAAGGAAAACAATTATAGTAGAGGAACAGGAGAGGATAGGAGTAGAAGAAGTAGAAGCAGAGGACAGGAGAGGAGAAGAGTAGAAGTAGTAGGACTAGAGAGACCGACCGACCAAGAAGATGATCGACTAAGAAAATGCAGCATGAACTAAGGAACTTTCTGGAACAAGCATGAAGGTTAGATTCCATAAACAGATTCTACAAGGCCTTAGTAAAAAAGAAAGAAACATGTCATGCACAACTATCAAGGGGTTGTGATGGTATGACAACATGTTAGACAGAGTAAGAGGGTTAAAGAGCAGGATCTTTCAAATTCACAGAAGGAGAGGAAGACAATAGAAAAAGAGACCTCAAAAACATGTCAATCATCATTTGATCGTGAACTTGGAGCATAGTGGCATCATAATAGAGAAAAGCAGAGAAGGTAATGTAGGGGCGGCTGGTAATGATGACAAGTTTCTCATAAGTTCTTGATCATCATCTCATATTCCATATAATGTATGGACTTGGACAATTTTATAATCGACAAAACAAAGGAGAGAAGAGGAGAGGGGAGATTTGGCAAAAAAAGCAACAGCTGCTTAGCAAACATAGAGCAACAGCTGATGGCAAAAGACAACTAACATCTATTTCAGCTACAAATGACATGGTATAAGAGGGGTCAGTGTTTAGCAAAAGACAACTAACATCTACTAAACACAAGGTTAGCACAGACAGCTGAAATATATATGTATATTAAACAATCTACTAAACAATGGTATACTGCCAAGTATAGAAATAATATGGGTAACCAAAATTATGTGAATATATGCCATGTATACTGCCAAGTATAGAAAAATATCATGTATACTGCCAAGTATAGAAAAATTATTGATTCTATATATCCAACAAAAAAATAATATGGGTAACTAAAGTTATGTTAATATATGCCATGTATGCTGCCAAGTATAGAAAAATATCATGTATACTACAAAGTATAGAAAAAATTATACTGTAAGCAAATAATATCATGTATACTGCCAAGTATAGAAAAATAGACACATGAAGCTACTGCCTACTAAACTAAAGAACCAGTCATATACCAAGAAACTACAGCGTGGGGTTATTTTAGAGCAAATGACGTCTCACAAAGATCATCAAAGTTAAAATTTGACACTACTAGTACTCATGTTCAGAAGCCGCAGAAGCTAGCTGCTATGGATTATAATGTGTATGAATGAAGCAACAAGCAGGCAAGCAAGCAAGCAAACACAGTCGGTGCTTGCATGTGAAGCAACAAGCAGGCAAGCAAGCAAATGACATGAAATCAGAGGGGTCAGTGTTTAGCAAAAGACAGCTAACATCTATTTCAGCTGCAAATGACATGGTATAAGAGGGGCCAGTGTTTAGCAAAAGACAGCTAACATATACTAAACACAAGATTAGCACAGACAGCTGAAATATATATGTATATTAAACAATCTTCTAAATAATGGTATACTGTCAAGTATAGAAATAATATGGATAACCAAAGTTATGTGAATATATGCCATGTATACTGCCAAGTATAGAAACAATATCATGTATACTGCCAAGTATAGAAAATTATTGATTCTATATATCCAACAAAAAAAATGGGTAACCAAAGTTATGTGAATATATGCCATGTATACTACCAAGTATAGAAAAATATCATGTATACTGTCAAGTATAGAAAAATTTATACTGTAAGCAAATAATATCATGTATACTGCCAAGTATAGAAAAATAGACACATGAAGCTACTGCCTACTGAACTAAAAAATCAGTCATATACCAAGAAACTGCAGCCCGAGGTTGCTTTAGAGCAAATGACGTCTCACAAAGATCATCAAAGTTAAAATTTGACACTACTAGTACTCATGTTCAGAAGCCGCAGAAGCTAGCTGCTATGGATTGTAGTGTGTATGAATGAAGCAACAAGTAGGCAAGCAAGCAAGCAAACACACTCGGTGCTTGCAGGTGATGCAACAAGAAGGCAAGCAAGCAAACACAGTCGGTGCCTTAGATCAATTTTACAACAACAATGGTAAGAGGCTGTTCTTCCCATGTTTAACAATGTAAAAGATGAGCTCAGATAACAGAGGGAAAGCTACCCATGTATCGACAGACAATGGTTAACATATTGGCCTCAGATAACAGTTTTTCATCACAGGAAAAAGAAAGTAAGGCCCCAGCAAATCATGAACAACAAAAGTCACAGTTCCTCACAAGGTATTTTAGGGCTTGATTGGTTGCCCGAAGCACTACAAGGAGACATTTTAGGGCATAGACCCCAAGCTCGTTTCCCCCATAGACAACATACCAAGCCATGACATTTTGAGCATTAGGGCTTGATTTGCCTCAGATTAATTGCCTTTTCATTTGACCTTGAACTTGGAGCTTAAGAACATAGACAGCAACAAACCTCAAACAGATAGTAGAAAACCAAGATCATGACAAGCATGAAACCATGAGAGACATCCAGCCCAACCATTAGATTATCACAACCGCCTAGCTATTGCTTGGGCATGGATGTCTCACATGGTTTGATGACAGCCATGAGAAGCATAAGCAGAAGATAGAAGAAACAATGCTCTAGTACCTCAGAAGTTCAAGGTCATCAATGTCCATAATCCATTACTCAACTAGCACTGTTATCTTCATAGGCATGAAAAGGATCTCATAATTGTATCAGCCTCAGTCAAAAAATGGTTGACATCATAGGCATAAAAAATGTAGGCCTCAGCTAACTGCAAACTAACTTATGATCATCTTGCAAGCTAACTGCAATCATCCCAGGTGGCAAATAAGAACACAAATTGCTGAGGCAAGTTCATGGCTCCCATGGAAGCGTGGGACACGTCCATCCCAGCCATCAGGTAGGCATGCCTACAACAGTTGCTTGGGAATGGACGTATCCCACGGTTTGATGATAGACATGAGAAAACACAAGAAGACAAAAAAGCACCAACAGGAAGAATACCCACAGCCACCTTAGATTGCTATAGTTTGCATCATCGGCCAAATGATGTGAGTAGGGCAACCAAACACATGCGAATACACCAAAGGATGCGAGATGGGCCATATGATGGTCCAGTTCGGGCAACCAATCATGCCCTACATCCACAAGATATGATATATGGTTGTCCATTATTATTGTTACAAAGTTTCAGCATCTCCTAGCACATGATATTTTTTAAAAAAAATTGTGAAAGAAGCTAGACCACAGTTCTAAAATACAACACACACTTCATCCCCATATATATAACAAATTAAAAGCCTCAAACTAGGAACTGCAAACAGACTATGATGCTTTTTTTTATTTTAGTGATAACTACGAAGTGTGATGATGAAATAAGGAACTTCAATGGAACTCTGCATGAATTAATCAACCCTGCATTTAGCATTTCAGAGAACAGTATTTACAGTCTTCAAGTTAAGAGAGCTACAATTAGCAGATGAGGACATATATATATGTGTGTGTGATTTATGCACATTTACTTATCATCTGCGCACTGCCCTAGGCATATATACAACATGGGTGCCATAAATTAAGAATAATTGTATATACTTCAGATATATATAAATATAAATCAAATATAATTACATAAAGCATACAAACACACCATGATAGAGGAAAAATAATTAATGGCATATTTATCCATAAATAATTAAAATACATATTTATTGATTACAATAAATAATTTTAAAGACAACAATTAGCAACAATTATATTTTACCCAATATCTTTCATGCAAACCCCAGTCCAATTTTATCAAACATAAATTTACAAAAACAAAATTAATAAAAAAACCAAACCCTAGATCTAGATCTACATGCACATGAAACATCCATAAAACTAACTAATTATTCACTAAAATCAAGAAACATGGACCAAATAAGGGTATGATTTTGTTCCCCTACCTAATTTACCTAAGTATATTCAAAACTTGAGTCTAATTTGCTTCATAAGTAGCTCAAGCACCATAGAAGAAAAAGAAAAACAAATCTCTAATTACTCACTAACCAACCATTAAAACTTTAAAAAAAAGTGTGGAATAGCATTTTCTTACCTTCTACAACCTCTCCACCAAAGAATTTGAGACCAAAACCTTTCTCCCTTAATAGAGTAATTTTTGGGAGGTGCCCAAGGCCGCTCCACATTTCTTTCACGGGTTGGAGTGAGTGACCCGATGAGGAAGAAGGTGCTGCAGTTTTTTTATAGGTGGGTCATTTTTAGGGGCGGCTGGTGATTGGGCTGTCCCTACAAATCGCAGGTATTTATACGTGGGAAATTTATAGGGGCGGCTCAATCACCAGCCGCCCTTACAAATATAAACACCAGGGGCAGCTGGTGAGTGAGCCGCCCCTATAAATCCGACCCATTTGTAGGGGCAGCTCGTATCACCAGCTGCCCCTGCTGTTCCATTTGTAGAGGCAGCTGGTCTCGTGGGTTCTGAGCACGTCACTGTAGGGGCGGCTCCATCACCAGCCACCCCTACAAAAAATTTATCTCGTTGCTACAAACTGCTTTTCATATAGTGCAAAGATGCAACCCCGACTATCGAAGTACTGCATTTCTGTACTGTTGAGGATTGCGTTGGGGCCATAGTCGAGCGATATCGAAGGATGTCGTCCTTGCATGATGCAGTGATTTGTCTTAGGTTTAGAACTTTCTGTTGGAATATAACTTTGATATAATAAGGTTCACCTTCACAGGACTTCGTCTGAAAAGTTATGAAATTTTTTATACAAGGCCTTTCTAATCGCACCTAAAAATATATATATTTCTATGGATAGTCCGTAACATCAACCACCCGCTCTTGAAAATGGTGAACATTTCTAGCACGGATGGTAATATCAATCATCTGACTACTAAAAAAAGGCATCACTAAAAGTAGTAGTGGTGGATCATCTCCAGATATAGCCTCGGTGAGAAGACATTGAGACTTCTCGTATTCAAGTGGTAAGGATAAAATCGCATCATATACAAACAAATATTATAGATACGAATATGGATAGTTTGGATACAGATGTATTGGGTATTGACACAAATTCAATTCTATATACATATCAACTTTTCGATTTTAATAGTATTAAGATATGAACACGATATGAATATTAAATGTTTAAATTCATATATCGATTTCCATTCAATATTTTAATCATTTTAGGATGGATGGTTATGAAAAAAAAAACATTCTACAAACGACCCAGCTAATCTCAGTGAGATACTTAAGACCTAGAAGAACAATTACTACACTATTCTTGGACACTGACACAAAATCTATGTACATACTGTCAGCTATTCGATTTTAGTAGTACTAGCAAATAAGCCCGTGCATTGCAACGGGAAAAAAATATTAAAATTTTAATTAAAAACGACGATTTTAATGCTATATATCTATTTATGTTTTATCATTTCTATAAAATTTAAAAGCAATAATTATTTTATGATGACCATGACATCCATATAAGTTAATGTTATTAACAATATGACAGCGTCATTAAGCCTATGTTAAATTAAACTATGACCTTGATAAATTTTTTTCTTATTGCAAAGTATAGAAATATTTACTTATAAATATATCATAATATTAATTTCATATTATTCTACTTGTTTTGGTTGATGTAAGTTTTAATACGAATAAATTTTATTTCTAATTATTTTAAGTACATCTCGATAACTTGATAGTGGCAATCTTTTGTTGCTTAGAGAATAGAAAAAGGTCAACGTCTAGTGTTACATTTATTTATTGGTTGTTTTTTTCACGTTTCTTAGAAAATAAGAAATCACAACCAAGGTGCTTTGAGGGAAAAAAAAATACAAAATCACAACGCAGGTACTGGGAGCCGACCGTTCTGGCGAGAAAAGGGAGAAAAGTACCTATATATACGAAAAAAAGGATAAATGACCGTACCGACAGAAAATAAAAGACCTACTCCTACGAGCGGAACCAGACTGAGGAAACTGAAGACGCTTCGTGCGGACGATAAAGACCCGTATCGCTCGCTCCAGTCTAGATGTACACAACCTATATATACTGCACGGCACACACCGACACACCACTTGCGAGTTACGACTCAACGCCATCGTCTCAGAATGCCACCGCCAGGACTCGTAAACTTTCGTCCTCATCTTTCGCTGTTTTGGCGTTGCGATGTTGTTGTGCCTTGGCAGGGCCGAGGTATAGAAAAACAAAAAAAGAAAAAGAAAAATCATGTAACAAAAACCATTAAAGTCCGAAGTAAACGAAAAACACGGACACGGGCAAGAAAAATATAGAGAAAAGTCACGTACGGACGTGGAACAACGGGTGGCTGAGGCCCGTATTGGTGCTGAACGCGTAATTGGGGCTGAACCAAAATGTATACCAGAAATTATGCTCTGTGTAGATTTTTTTTTCTTATTCTTTTCTATCTGGATTAGGTTTAGGATTCTTATTCAGGTTACCTAGAATCGGAGGAATCTAATTTGGATTTGAATTAGGATTCCTAGTTATTTACATTACCTTAAAAAGCCCTACACTTCATCATATAAACAGGAGGGCGGTAATAGATGAAATGACAGTTTCCATATTCATGGAGTTAGTTAAGGTATGGTCTAACAAAAAAAAAAGTGGATAGAAATTTTGCCTCTTTATTATTAGGTATATATAGATTAAAATATGAACATGATACGAATATTAAATGTTTAAATTCTTATATCGATTTTCCATTCAATATTTTAATCATTTTAGGATGGATGGTTATAAAAAATATTCAATCTGTTTCTATCTCGATCGATCTATAGACGACCCGGCTAACAAATCTCAGCGAGATGAACTTAAGACCTAGAAGAACAATTACTACCCATTCTTGTTTAAAAATTAAAATATATACTAACTTCTCTGTTAGGAACATGTATTATATTTTGCACGGTCATTAAGCACTAGCTTTATGCACCCAATTGTGCATGGATAAATTGGCTTTATGCACCCAGTTGAGTATGGATAACGTAGTTGTAGGGTCGAGATAGCGGATTAGAGGGGTGAATAGTCCTTTATAAAATTAAACGCGCTGGCTCCGAAACAAATACGGAATTATAATTATCGGTCTAGCCAAGATTACACCTCTCTATCTAAGTTCTCAAGGACCATAAAAAGATCCTAATTAGACAACAAAGGTGCCGGCCTAGCTAGAGCTCACCTAATCAATTCTAGAGCAAGGTCACACAAACCAATGCACTAGTACTTCACACAACTGAGGGAGCTCCTACACAATATAGTAAGCAAAAGCACAAACCCACCTAAGCTCACTAGCAATGCTCAATAACAAGGCTACACAAGCTAAATTAGAGAGCGCAAACTACTTAGCTACATAAACTAAGCAATATGACTAACAATGTTACTCAAACCGAATTAGTCATGCAAGGGAGCTACTTCTATGCTACTTAAGCAAGAAGGTAACTAGCAAACTACACAAGCTAACTAATTACAGCAGCAACTACACAAGCACAATATAAAGAATGTAAGAACAAGCTTGTGTTGGGGAATTATAAACCAACGGGAAGAACAATGTTGACACGATGATTTTTCTCCTAAGGTTCACGTATTTGCCAATACGCTAGTTCCCGCCGTGTCGACCGCTCACTTGGTGGTTCGATGGCTCATAGGCATCACCCGCGAAGCCCGCATGTCGAGCATCGCAAGAACTTACCTCGGAAGTGAGGGTAGCTTAATGCCACACTCTACTAGAGTTACTCTTCGCGGCTCCCACAGGGTGAGCACAATGCCCCTCACAAATCCCCCTTTGGAGCACCGCACAATATTCTCACATGTTTCAACGGAGTCACAAGCCACCAAGCCGTCTAGGAGGTGACAAGCACCACTAGCTTGCAACACGATCATCTAGTGTCACTGAGTGCAACCTCACAATGCAATCGCACTAGAATCGCTCACTCACTCGATCGGATGATGACTATTAAGCACAAGTGAGTTAGAGGGTTTCCAAGCACACCTAGACAAGCCATCAAGGCTCAAGGATGCTCAGCAACCAGCCCAAGACCGAGCTCCACCTCTATTTATAGTCCCCAAGTCAAATAGGGCCGTTGGAGCAAAGCTACTGGTTTCTACGAGGGCACCGGACACGGTGGTGCCCCTCCCAATGGTCAAATTCCAATGCTAGAAGCTAACCGTTGGTCACCGGATAGCTAGGGGCGATGCACCGCCCTAGGGTGTAGCACCTGGTTCTAAGAGCAAAACCAGATACACACCATATGTGAGCTTAGGAAGTCAAATCTCACATATAGATACAAATAAGGGTAATATCATAAGACAATGCTTATTACATAGCGTATTTGTATAAAGAATACAACCCCAGAGTATAGACAGCGGAAAGACAACTCCGATCTTCAGGTGAAGACTCCACTTCCACAGAGACAACTAACTGGTTGATCACAAGCCTAATTCCTCCAAACTCTAGCAATCTGGTACCCATCCGGGATTTTTCCAAAGATTTAAAAAGTAAAGCAAGTGTAAGTACATGTCGTACTCAACAAATATAACATGTGGTTCATGAGGCTCAAAAGGCTAACACTGGTAAACTACGATTAGCTTTTAATGAGTCATGATTTTAGCAATAGGGTGGCAACAAGTTTATCCACAAGCCCATATAAACACATGATCAGGTAAACATGAATATTGAATAGCATAAATAGTAATCATTAATGAGCATCTTCATCATCAGTATCATCCATGTTCATCATCATTAACCATTAGTGATCATCTATTCAGTAAATATTCCAAGACCGCTCATGACCGTGAGCACGACTGATATACCAGTTTTACACTCTACAGAGGTTGTACACTTTCGCTGTGAGTCGTGATTTACCCTTTCTCCCGAGGTGATCAGCCTCTTGACCCACTACCAAGGAAGGTCAGCAGGGTTCACTATAAAGCCTTTCAAAGGTTCATCTAACAAGTTAGGGTCATTAGATTCACTTGACAAATAGATATAGGAACCCCCTATCGAATGACACAATTCCATCATAGCTATACACATAAGAGTAGAAGCTGTCCTATACATGATTGGTCAAGCCATTCTTACGCCAATAAAGATAACCTCTAACAAGCTAGAAAATGTTCTCATACTGAGCTAAAGCTAGAGCCATGTAGCTCTCACAACTATACTATAAGTTCTAGATGATCATTTACAGATAAGTCCTTAGGGAGAGGAATCTAGAGCACCATAAAAACAACTCAATGCTCTAGCCCCCTTGTTCCATGTTGCTAAAAAGCATCTTTTAATATTTATTGCATATACCATTAGTCAAGTTACATGATCATGACTTTAGTTGAGCACTAGCATCATACTACCCAATGCAATAACCCATAGGTATCAAGGAACAAGGTACAAAGTACTAGAAAATTCTTAGTGGTAATCAAGGTAGACACATGCAGCATAAATTAAATGATTAAAGGTGTATAGAACAACAAGGAAGGTCCCATGCTATACTTGCCTTAGAACTCTGATCCTCTTCTACTAAATTGTAACCTCTAAAGGACTTCTTCTGGATCACCAACTTCTTCTATGTCACCAACATACTTCTCACTGACTGGACATGAACATAGAACACCACACAAGCATCCATGCAATCATACATAAAGCAAACAATGAAACTAAATCAGAACAGTACACTAAACATATGAAACAACAAGTAAAAATGTTTTAAAGATGTTCTACATGTTACTATGAACACACAGACATGAAAATCACTCTAATCGGAGCTACGTTGAAAAAGATACAACTACCAAAAGATATACTCTATCGAAAGATTTATTTTATAAAAGAGAACCACGAACCTCATTAATTTTAGCTATATAAAAAGATATATAAAATATTTTAGAGAAATATCTAAATCGAATTAGATCAAGTTAGATTTAAATCAGAAAATTAAAACAAAATTAATCATATTTTATTTAGAAATCTAGTTGCATAATTATTATTTAAGTTAGAATTTAAACCATGAAATTTAGAAATAGTGACATGATAAATATTGTTACTAACACGTAGATCTCATCGTAATGAATCTAATGTGACCTGAACTGGTCAAAATGGAGCTAAAACGTAGAAGATATGACCTAATGAAGATAGTGGCAAAACTATAAATAACTGGAACTTATTTTTGAAATAAAATAAATCAAAATTGGGATTTTGAATCAGCCGAGGGACCACGGGTTGATTTTGTAAAAGTCAGGGGTCTCTTTAGCATAAATTCTAGCCAAAAGGGTACGGGGTTATATGGGCCATCGAATCTAATTTGGATGGCCTGGATTAGATCAGGAGAAGGAAGGAGAGGGGTTATCGGCCGACGGTGAGTACAGGTGATAGCGCACGCCCAAAAAAGTAGAGGCCTCGCTGGAGTTCATCAATCCAATGACTCTAGGCATCATTGGACGTGAGAAAATCAAGAAAAGAGAGTGGAGGACGAGGCAAACTCACCAGGGGGGTTAGCGTCGGCGGTGGAGGCATGGAAGTGGCGCGGTGCATGGTTATGGTGGCGACGCTAGGGTTGCGGTGAAGTGGCATCTCGGTGAGGTGGCTATAGCTCTAGAGCCAGAGGAGGGAGACGGCTGACAAGCGGGCTCAGGGTGGCAGCGAGTGAGAGAGCAGAGCTAGGCTGTCAGTGAGCCAAGCGCGGAGAGAGGGACGGGGCACTCTTCTATGTTGGCCTTGGCCTAGGTCGGTCCAAAAAGAAGAAAGGAAGGAGAGGAAATAGGCCGTGGGGCGCTAGCGCTGCTGGGCTACGAGGAAATGAGGGAGAGGAGCAGGCCTTCGGGCCAGATTGAGAGGAGAGAGGATTTTCCATTTTCCAAATCCTTTTCTATTTTGTTTTCAGAACCAAATTCAATTATGAACCAATGCAAATTCAAATAGAGTTTCAAATATACTTTTCAACTCAAATAAAAATGGGCAATTTTGGTAGGCTTCCAAAAAATAAATTTTATAACTTTTTTATCGCAGAACCGACCAATTTATAAGAGCACAAGTACAATGGAAGTCTGCAAGCAGTCGGACTGTCATACTTGAACCCATATAAACCCAGTAGTCCGTCAAGTACCACGACGATCTCGATTAATCATCAACATACAACCAAGATCGTACATGATTCAACATACATGTCACATGTTACATAAAGTTCACAAATACAGTTCATTCATCAGAGTACGACTTATGGTTATTACAAACCAAGTTCAGTAAATAGTAGCAGAAACAAATTAAAGTTTGAAACTAACATCTGCTATCATAGTTCAAATACATAGTGACAGTTCATGATCACACTCCCACAAAAGCATATAAGAAGGATTAATAAGGGATGCCTGCCCAGGGCTCACTCCTCGTGCATGGTGGGACAGAAGTAGTTCTTGCAATAGCCATGATAAACTATACCATCTGCAATAATGGAAATAAAACCCTGAGTATGAGACGTTACTCAGCTAGACTTATCCATCGTAAACCAAAAATTAAGTGACTCCAAGGATTATGCAAGGCTTTATAAGTGGAGGTAGCTTGACAACATTTTACATAAAAAGTGACTAATTCAGTTGTATAATTATACTTTGGTCATCAAGTTAATTATAGCTATTCATCTCTAGATGAGCAACTAACTTATGCGAAATATGTGGTATATCATTTAGTAGCATACAATAGTAACCATAGCCGGTGTAGTAATTTCATGTCCATCTGGACCATCACATTCCATAACACAATTACTACGATATTGGGGCTAGTCAAGTTTCTCACTGTCCGGGAGAGATGGCGATTCGAATCGATTTCAACCAGCTGGGAATTTATTCCTAACACAAACCCAGGTAGACCAGATCAATGGTAACCTTAGGTCACCTTTGGTACAACTTAGGTCCATACTTCATGGGTTCGTCTAGTACCGCACGATCAGGGACAACTAGCTACCAGGACATTTAGGCCCGGCCTGCCCTTGGGCTCATGTCTAGCTCCTCGCATATCCTTACTACCATCTAGAGTATGTACTTTTATAGAATGAGGCCCGACCTAAGTTGAGCTACTCGGCTTTACGATTAGAATGAGTTATCCATCTAGCTAAGTGAGAGGCATGCGTTCAATCTTGTTAGAGGTGCCAACAATGGTATGGTCCTTAATTGGCGCAGATGGAATCACATGAGTCCACCTACACATAGACTCCGTTCAGCCTCCATTTACATTACCCCATGGTTCTTTTCCACGATAGAAAATATAGCCAACCGTACTTCAGTATCCACCTATATCTCGCAGGTGACAGGAAATCACCCGACTTCTACCGGTCTAAGCATGGCTAAGTATATATATTCAATCCTAGACCTACACAAGGTTAAAGGTGTATGCAACTGGACAAGGTAGTTCTATGCATCAAGTGTTTCCAATCAACTCTTATAACCTAATGCATCAGACATAAATGACTCAAGTAATATTTTGTAAAACATGGGAGACTTAGAATGCTCCGGGGCTTGCCTTTGAGGAAAGAGGTTGGCCGGTGATCCGAGCACTCAGGGAGATCTTCAAGAGTCTGCTCCTCTTCTCCTAGAGCTGTGGCCTAAGGTGTCTCTTGCTGATCCTCCTCCTCTTCCTCGTTTAACTCTAATAGAGTTATTTCTTTGGACTATCCTATATGCATGAGCATGACATAAGATATTACAAATGCATATATGATGACATGTATAATATGATATGGTGTGATGAATGCATCTTCAATAGCATTGCATTAAAGTAATAACAAGCTGCATCTTATTTTACTGAGTAGGTGCATATCTCTTCTCTACTACTTAAGCAAATACTTATGTAAATCATTTTCTAAACGGTAAGACAACAGTCACTTGTTTTGATCATAACTAGAGTTATACACATCAAAATAATATGGTTGTAGACATTATGGAAATCTTATGAAATTTCCTACAACTTTCTTTTAATCACATTAATGTGATTTAGCAGTTATCTAGGTCAAACAAATCAATCCCTCAGATCTATCCAGAGAGCAAGCATTTCTGACAGCAGAGTTCTAACAACTATAATTCTTAAACCATAAGGCCTATGACTATGAAAGTTTAACACCAGGTAGATAAGTAAGTTATCTACAACTTTGTTATTAACAAGTTTTATAGAAAAGACCACCATCATCATGGAATTATCATCACAACTAAAACTATACATGCAGCCATCTAGTTGAATTATAAAGCAATAATTAACTAGTTGCATACTACCAATTGCTTTTAAGCCTAACTAATAACATCAACATATCACATGCCTCTCAAGAACCACAGAAAACATCATGGTTAAACATAACTAATTTATTTATATCCATTTATTAATTTACTCAGATAATAGGGTGATTTAAAGGATAAATATTTCTAGTGCTTAATAAATTATGATAGAATTACAATAGCCTAAAAATGACCTTAATAGCCTACTGTATACATTTCATGCCATTTGGATAAGTATAACTACCTCAACAAAAATGACAAGTTACATAGGATTATTTTAGCAAAAATAGTTTAGCGTAGTGCAAAGTGTCAAAAATAGATTTAATATTTTTATTACATTCCCCCAAGCATATGAATATTGTGTAAAAATTTGCATGATCATATGTTATGTATTTTTATCTCAATTAATTTCACTAGAAGCTAGCAATTAATTAGGATTAAATATGAAGACCATATTCAAATTATGACCATTGCAAGTTTAGTATTTTTCCTAGCTAGAGCATGTCAACACACGACCAACAAAATTGGAATTACAATTTTATCACTTTTCTAACTCAAGTTATGCAATTTACAGGATAGAAACCATTTAAAATCTTTTATCTAGCTACATTTTATTCTCCTAGAAAAATACCAGAAACAATACATCTCATATTTTTATCCAATACTACACTTCAATATGAAACTAACAAAATTTGGTTCACCCCATTTAGACTCTCCTAGCTCTTGATATGAATTTTTGAACATGCATTCAAATTTAGAAAAAAAAATCAGAAAATCAAACAATACACAAACTGACAGCCGAGGCCCGTGGTCAACGGGGACCCACCCGTCAGTCACATAGAACAGAGTATGACGGTTGACTGGCCATAGCTCATTGTCAACAAGGTCATCGATGGTGAGGTCACCACCGACGGCTTCGCCTCGACCTCCCGCATCGATGGGTGCACTTGTTTGGTCTAGAGACTCATCGGAGTAAGCTCTACGATGGCCATGGCAGACGACGGAGGTCGACGGCGGTACGCTGGCCATCTTTGGCTATGGCACACTCAGACTAGGATGGCTACTCCATCCTGGTGACCTAGCGAAGCTACCCAGTGCAGGTGAGGGCTCGAGGTGGTGCTAGTGAGCTTGGTCGCGTGCATGGCCGTGCGACGGCACATGAAGCACGGCGGTGCTCACGCTGTTCTGACTAAACAGCGGCGAAAGGTGGGTCTCCATCATACCATTAGCAAGGCCTAGGGTTACTCGACCTAAGGGACACGAGAAAGGTGGGAGACGGTGAACCAATTCGACGGTGGTGAGCTTGAGTGCCACGACGGCCATGGCGGGAGTGCGTGGAGCGGTGCCTTGTTCCAGCACCATCACGTGGTGGTGTCATCCCTAACTCTGGCCTAAGCTGCTAGACTCTAGTGCGGTGCTAGACCAAGGAAAACAAAGGCATGCAATGCATTGGGATGGTGGGGCCACGGTGAGCCACGAGCGCGGCGGTGCTCCGGTGACAACGGCGGCTGTGGCGAGGCGAAATGCTGCACTACCTTGGGTTAGTAGGCGGTGCTGGTGGCTCGAGGAGGTGGAGGTGATGGCATAGCCGCTATGGCTGAGATAAATTGGCTAACAAGGCTGCGTCGGCGGTGAGCGGTTGCAGCAGAGCTACGGTGGTGCTCGGCGAGCTCAGTGCGGCGCTGCGGAGAGGTAGAGCGAGTAGGAGGGAGTGAGGGCGGGCGAGGGGATGGAGTGGTGGGTGCATGACGTTTATGTGCGGCACTGGCCTGATCGGCTGGGCCAATGCCAGCATGCTGCCACCACGTGGCGGCCATGGCCTATGGCTAGTCGGCCACTACCGGGCGCATAGGTGCGGGTTCAGTCGCCGCGATCGATGACTCATGACGCCACTTCAACCCCATGTAACTCCTAATCCATTCGTCCATTGCAAAAACTTCCTTAATGAAAGTTGTAGAGCTACATGAGATCTCCAACTTTGCTTTAAGAATCATCATCTAATTGTCATTGGTTAACAAACTACACTGCTCGAAAGTGGGGTACTTTGAAACTGAAAATCATTTCCACAGAAAATTTCACGTCTCAAAATAGCATTTTGTTGATATTTGTGAGCTATTTTTGAACATGCTATGCACTGAATTAGACCTTGACTAAAAAATAAAAGTTGTTACCCTAGTCAAGTACTACAACTTTTATTTAGGTTACATAGCCATGCAAACAATCTAAGCTACTGTTCAACTTTGGTCAAACTAGCATCATGAAAATAGCATTTCAAATGAAACCAACAATTAGAAGCAAATTTGGCCTAGGTCATGAATACAAACATTGTTCCATTTACCATCCTAGATGTGTCTAAGGTGATTTCATGACCTCACCACCATCTCATACATTGGTCATACATGTTTGCAATCATAAACACATATATAAATCAACATTTCATGTGACAATGTATAAGAATGATATGAAATTTCATATGCTTATGTTCATGAATGCTTGGATGATGCTTGTGCTCATGAAATGTAAGTGCCAATTGTAATGCTTAACACAGAGGTGTTACATCCCTTCCCCTTATAGAAATCTTGTCCTGAGATTTGCCAGACCTACCATTCTTCGTAAAAGGCGGGATAAACCTCACGTAAGTAATCCTCCTGTTCCCACGTCGCATCTTGTTCACTATGGTTATTCCACGCCACCTTGTAGAACTTAATGACTTTGCTCTGTGTTACTCTTTCCATTTCTTCTAGCACACAGATTGGTTTCTCTTCATAGGTCAAATCCGATTGGAGTTTAATGTTGGTGGATGCAATGGTTTCCTCAGGTATGCAAAGACATCTTTTCAACTAAGAAACATGGAAGACATCGAATAACACACTCATCTTAGGAGGAAGTTGTAACTTGTAAGCGACATTTCCTTTCTGTTCAATAATCTTGTATGGCCCTACATATCTAGGCGCAAGCTTTCTTTTTACTCCAAACCTCTATACTCCTTCATGGGTGACACTTTTAAGTATACATAGTCTCCTACTTCAAAAGTTAATGGTCTTCTTCTTTTATTGGCATAACTCTTTTGTCTTGATTGAGCTGCTTTCATATGCTATTGGATAATGCATATCTATTCTTCAGCTTCGATAACAAAGTCAATGCCAAAGTATCTTCTTTCTCCGGGCTCAATCCAATTCAAGAGAGTTCTACATTTCTGACCGTACAAGGCTTCAAAAGGAGCCATCTTGATGCTCGCTTGATAACTGTTATTGTAGGAAAACTCAGCTAAAGGTAGCCATTTCTCCCATGAAGCCTTGGAGGATATAACACAGGCTCTCAACATATCTTCTAAGATCTAGTTCACTCGCTCGGTCTATCCAGAAGTTTGTGGATGGTATGCCAAACTTCTAAATAGTTTAGTCCCCAAAGCTTGGTGCAAGTGTTCCTAGAAACGAGCTATAAACTATGGTCCCCAATCTGAGATTATGGTCCTTGGTACTCCATGTAGTCTCATGATCTGAGAAACATATAGCTCAGCATACTTCCCTACATGATACCTTGTGTTAACTGGTACAAAATGTGCTCACTTAGTGAGGTGATCCACAAGGACCCATATGGAATCATGACCTTGTTGTGTCATTGAAAGGCCTGTAATAAAGTCCATACTTATTTCCTCCCATTTCCAGCCTAGGATAGGCAATGGCTGAAGTAATCTAGCAGATTTCAAATGAACGACCTTTACTCTACTGCAATTATCACACCTAGCGACATAGGCGGTGATCCTTTCTTCATCTTGGTCCACCAAAAATGGGTTTTCAAATCTTGATACATTTTGCTACTACCCGAATGGATAGACAACTTAGATGAATGAGCTTCATCTAAAATTTGATTTCTAAGCTCACGATCTTTCGGTACCACAAGTTGGTCCTTAAACCATAGCACACCTCTTTCATCTAACCTAAAATGCTTGGTTTCTTGTTCTTTCATCTTTCTATTGATGTCAAATACACCTACATCTATCTTCTATAGTTCTATGATTTTGCTCTCAAGTGAGCAACTAACAGTGATATTGTGCAACACAATAGGATGTAATAAATTAAATCCATCTTCCAATAAGGCTTCCAAAGTGTTTCAATGAGATTTCAGACTAAGTGCATCTGCTACAACATTGGCTTTTCCTAGATGGTAGTGCACTTCCAAATTATAGTCCTTGATTAGCTCTAACTATCTTCGCTATCTCATGTTCAGATCAGGTTGAGTGAAGATATATTTGAGGCTTTTATGGTCAATATATATGTGACATACGTTTCCCAACAAATAATGTCTCCATATCTTCAATGCACGAACAACTGCTGCAAGCTCTAAATCATGTGTAGGGTAATTTACTTCATGCTTTCTCAACTGCCGAGAAGCATAGGCAATAACTCTTCCTTCTTGCATGAGCACACACGCCAAACCTATACCCAATGCATCACAAAACACATCAAAAGGCTTTTTAATGTCGGGTTGTGCTAGAACAGGAGCTGTAGTTAGCAAGGTCCTTAGGGTTTGAAAAGTAGCTTCACACTCTAGCATCCAACTAAACTTTTCATCTTTCTGAAGTAGCCTGGTCATGGGCTTAGCTATCTTAGAGAAATCAAAAATGAAACGATGATAGTAGCTTGCTAACCCTAGAAAACTCTGAACTTCATGAACTGAAGTCGGGGCCTTCCAATCCATGACCTCTTGTACTTTAGATGGGTCTACAGATATTCCATATCTAGATATAATATGACCCAAGAAAGGTACTTTGCTCAACTAGAATTTACACTTGTTGAATTTGGCATATAACTTATGTTCCCTCAACCTGGACAAAACAATTCTTAGATGCTCTACATGATCCACCTCATTCTCTGAATAAATCAAGATATCATCAATAAACACAACCACAAACTTGTCGAGCTTGGGCATGAATATTGAATTCATCGAATACATGAAGTAGGCAGGAGCATTTGTCAGTCCAAAAGACATGACCAAATACTCATACAAACTGTATCTAGTGGATAAAGCTATTTTAGGTATATCCTTTGCCCTGATCTTAATATGATAATAGCCTGACCTCAAGTCAATCTTGGAGAATACCTTTGCTTTTGCCAACTGATCGAACAAGATATCGATACGAGGCAAAGGATACTTGTTCTTAATGGTCACAACATTAAGTGACCTATAACCCACACACATTCTCAAAGACTTGTCCTTCTTCTTAACAAACAAAGCTGGACATCCCCCTGGAGATGAACTAGATTGAATGAGACCTTTGTCCAACAGTTCTTGTAACTAAATTTTAAGTTCAGCTAACTTATTTGGTGTCATCCTATAGGGTCTTCTTGAGATCGGTCCCGTACCTAGCACTAACTCAATCTTAAATTCCACATCCCTATCAGGTGGTAAACTTGGCAACTCATCTAGAAATATATCAGGAAACTCACAAACCACTGGAATATCACAAAGGGTATTGGCTTGGATAGCACAAGACAAGTTTTGGAGATCAAAACTTTAGGGAAGTGGTACTAGAAAAGCATTACCTCCCTTCTGTTCTCTCAACATAATTGTTCGAGTGGATGTGTCAATGAGAACACCATGGTCACTCATCCATTTCATGCCTAAGATCACATCTATGGCTAATCCGGGCAATACTATTAGATCCATCATATACTCCCTCTCTTGTATAGAGATGAGCACATCCCTGACTATTCGGTTTGTAGATATAGTAGCCCCAGCCAAACCTATACTATAACCTCCCTTGTTTACCTCGATTATTTTCTGATCATACTTAGATGCAAATGCATGGCTCATAAATGAATGAGAAGCTCTAGAATCAAATAAAACAATGGCGGGATGTTTGTTAACAAGAAACATACTAGTGGTGACAACCTCTCCCATAGGACCTTCTTCAATAGTGGTATAATGCATGTATCCAGGGCGTGCTTTAGGATTTGCTAGTCTCTGATTGCCCTAGTTTTGATTGTTGTTCTTCTTAGGATGGGGGCACTCTTTGGCCCAATCACCTAACTGATTATAGTTGAAGCATGGTTGATTGCTCCTGGGTCCTGCTGAGCTTCCTTGCCCTCCATTCCCCTTGGGTAGGGCAATGGTGAATGCCTTACGAAACACCTTCTATGGTCAGTTAGCCTGGTCTTTTAGCAGAGGAGGCCTGAACTTGGGCACTAGCGGTCAAAACTACGGCCTAGTCGCCACTAGAGTTCTAGACTAGGAAGATCCTGAGGCGCCTGCCTTAGCTGCTCTCTTGTGGCCTTTTATTGCCACATGTAGATTGTTCTAGTTATCTTGAGTCAAGGCATCACTGATGAACTCATTGTATGTGGTGCACCTCAAGTTGGCCATAGTTTTCATCAGCTTAGTGCTAAGACCTCTCTTGAAGCTTTCAATCTTCTTTTCTTCTGTATCAACGAAACCTAGGGCATAATGGGACAAATTGTTAATAGCATGCATGTACTCAGTAAGGGTCTTGGTTCCTTGTGTGAGTCGCATGAACTTGGCTGCTTTCATGCGCATTAGCCCTGAGGGAATGTGATGTCAGGCTAACTTAAATTGCTGCCATGTGACCTATGAGTTGGTAGGTAGAGACGATAGGAAATGAGTCCACCATATTCTAGCCAGTCCCTACAGTTGATGGGATGCATATTCTACTTTCTAATGTTCCGTAACCCTCAATAGATGGAACTTTTGCTTGATTATGTTTAGCCATTCATCCACCTAGAGCGGTTCTTTGGCTACCTTGAAGATAGGAGGCTTGGTGTCTAGGAAATCCTTGAAAGAGCTATATTGATTTAGCTCAGGCCCTTGATGTTGCTGACACACGTGAGCATTATTCTGCACAATGAGGCACTGGGTTTCCTCCATGGTTCTCTGACTATCCCAGAACTGTGCAAAGAATTCATTTTGCAGACAATGGTGGTGGTGGTGGTAAGTCACCATCATTGCCACCTTGGCTGTTGCTGGCTCCGGCGCGAGTGCAAGTCATCTACAAAGTTGCAACAATAAGTGATTATCGGATGATGTCAGAAGATTGCAGATGAATTGTATAATCATGCTAAACAAAAATTACTGGAGAGAATCTTAAAGTCATACAATAAAATAGAGGCATAATAATTCATTCTCGCAACATGACATCACCAATTAGATCACTTATCGTTCTCACAGCGCGTTAACATGCATGTCATAATCACCAGTAAAACGAAACTAGAATTTCATTAAAGTTCAACCCATAGTGAAACAACATGCAGATCCAATATTACATGGAAGTCAAACCACTAATACCAAACTTGAAGCTACAAGTCCATTACATAAATAACAGGGATACATCTAGCGGTTTAACTAGTCACTAGGCGACTCTAATCTTCCACGTGCTCGCTGTTGAGGGCAGAGATAGGATCGTCCTCATCCTCTAGTTCTACTTTTCTTCCTCCCAACCGTGATCCTTGATCAACATCTCTGGGTCTTCTTCTTCCTCATTAAGGATCAGGTGTAGTTGATTGTTCAAGAAATGCACCTCATGCTAAAGATCAACCACCATGTTCTAGGTCTATGCAAGCTGCTGGCGCAAGTCCCTTTCGACACGGTCCTGCTGCACTCTCAAGGTTTGGGTCCTGTCTCATTCTGCTTTAGCCATAGCTGCATGGTTGTTTGTTAGGATCTGTTGGCGCGTAGCTATGAACGCCTCGGCATGGGTGGCCTCTAGCTACTCCCATAGTCCTTCTAGCTTGGCTTCATCATTCGCTCTTGCCTCTTGGGTGGCAGCTCTCTACTAATCAACTTGCTCTATTTGGGTGTGGAGATTTCCCAAAGCTACATAAGGTTGATCAGTTTCCCATCAAGCCTCACTTGCTGCCTTTTTGTGCTTGCGCACATGCTTCTTTAGCGTACGCTATGTAGATTTGGTTCTTATGAGCTTATCTATGTAGGTGGTATAGGATTCCTACCAAAAGTCTCTGGTGTCCTAATGAGTATAGAACATCTTTATCACTGCAAACATTATGCTCATAGTAGGACTAGAACTGTCTGCCCGCTCATCCTGATCTCAGATCATCGCATTGCTGTTGCACCGTGCCCATACTATTGTGGATGGATCCACTGGAGGAAAAGTACCAGAGACACTACCAGTAAGCTCATCCCCGTGCTGCTAACAAATCTGACTTAGCACCTCAAAAGCCACTACTTGGGCAGCTTCCCAAGGAGTTCTTCCCTTAGATTCTGCCTTCCATTCCTACCAGAAAGGTGCTTGGTTTTGAGCTGGTATGGTTATGATGAGACGACGCTCAATGCCCTGGTAGTGGACGGTGTGCTACTTGATAGGGTAATGGTGGGATGGCACCCTGCGTTCAGTGAGGAATTCCCCACACCCCGCATCAATGAATTAGTTGTCTTTAAAGATTACTTCTACCAAGGGTTCAGTGTTCCCATTCATCCCTTTCTCCACGGGCTAATCGATTACTATAAGATCAGTCTTTGTAATGTTAGGTCAAATTCCATCCTTCACGTCGCCATCTTCATCAATTTCGACCTCTTTAGTCATTTCTTCTGCCTCAAAATCAGGGGGGATCTAGATCTAGGGTTGTTGGTGGTGCGTATTTGTAGCTTTAGGATGGGATGGCTAGTTAGTACATCGCCATCCCACTCAACAGTAATGTGAAGTACTGGGCATCAAAATGGTTTTACGTCAGGCAGGTGGAGCCATATGTGGCATGTCACGTGGACTAGATCCCGGCGACCAACTCCAATTGGTTGTAGAGGCTAGGCTCTAATGGGATGGAGCAGGTGAGGGAGTTCCTGAGGTTGATCAAACGTAGGAGTGTGGATGGAGTCATTGTGATAATGAACTTCACATTCCGGCAGGTGCTACCCTACAAGGAGAGGGACCCAGGAGGTGCCCGAGGAGATTGACCATGACAAGGCCAAGCATCGGATCTCAATGCTCTTCAATCTTATGGGTCGGCTGTCCATTAGGGACCAACAGTAGGCCTTCTCTGTCAAGAACTTCCCTCTAGTGGTAAAAGTCTTTTGCAATGTTCACTTCTCCTTTTTTATGATGCAATGTGTTCATTTGTGTTATTGAAGATATATGGGCAGGACCGAGCAGTGTACTTCTCAGTGGTGCCATCGGAGGATTGGTCGAGAGTAGTAGATGCCTAACCGAGCAGTCCCCAACATCATCCAAGCATGGATGCTGATGACGAGAGCTCAGAGAGCCATGGGGCCAGTGGTGATGACACATGGACGGACTATGTCCGTGAGAAGCTTCATGGAAAGCGACTAGCTGACGAGGAGCCATCCATGAAGTGGAGGAAAATAGGAAGGCCCTCCTAAGGTCAAGAGGGGACAGTTAGCATTGGTGCTTTTGCCTAGCCCCGAAGGCGGCAGATGGTGCTGTCAGACATGTCTAAGGACAATGAGCCAGCGGCGCCTCCTCCTCCAAGCACCGAGATGCCTCCATCAGCTGTCCCAACAGAGGCGAAGACGTGGGAGCGGTCGTGAAAATGGGAGTCCA
This sequence comes from Miscanthus floridulus, assembly GCF_019320115.1. Classification (NCBI taxonomy): domain Eukaryota; kingdom Viridiplantae; phylum Streptophyta; class Magnoliopsida; order Poales; family Poaceae; genus Miscanthus; species Miscanthus floridulus. The sequence goes on along the minus strand of NC_089595.1, from coordinate 50,665,240 downwards.
CGTTAGCAATCCCATGGCAACATAGGTAGCAGGGGCTGAGACTGGGGGGTGAGTCCCCAAGCCGACAAGGGTGACCCTAGCTCTAGTCCCTGAGTCTATGAGAGTGGCGACGCCTACGATGGCAGGGGTGACCAGCCCAAGGACATCAGAGGTGCTGGGTGGCTCTACCATGGGGCAGGGTGGATTAGGCAGGGCACACCAGTTCAGGATGACCCGGCGTGAATCATAGTTGTAAGTTTCCTTCCTCCTCATATTTTTGCGAATACGAGATTTTGCTTGATAAGTTGTTTCTTGGTTGTAACATGGAGTCGATAGAAGAACTATAGCCATTGGCTGCTGATGAGAGGTAGTGCATAATGGAGCCAGAGGCTCTTGGCAACAAGCAAGGACAAGCAAAGGTGGATCTAGCCACCCCCACCAAGGAGGAGACACCTGCAACAGAGTCGGTCACCCCTACGATGGAGGAGCCACCGGCCACTAGTCCGACCTCTCTTGGTGATGTAGCACATGATGAGGTTGACCCTACCAACACATTGGGCAGAGAAGAAACATGGACCGTGGTAGGGTCATTGGGTGGTCCTATTGGAGCAGGGCCAAAGGCCATGGGGAATGCACCAAGTAGCGCAGTGAAAAGTGCACCCATGGCTATAGAGCAAGCAACCCCTATGGCGGTGTCGGTGACCCAGATGGGGCTCAGATGTCCTATCTGAGCACAGCAGCAACTGAGGAGGGCACCTTCCAAGGGCAGCTGCTATAGAAGTTGAAGAGATTGTTTGGGAGCCCGCTCAGCCTCCTCCGGTCCTCTACACAGTCATCTAGCATCACAATGAATTCGACATGCTGGAGGAGGGGCAGGCAAGCACAAAAATGAAGAGGCTAAGAGCTGACCTATCGGCGATGATTGGCCAAATTGAGGTGAGCCTGAAGTAATTTTGTCTCGTGTTTGTTGTCGAATGCGATTCGTTAACATGTGTTCCTGCAGAATGTAATGAAGATATCCAAGCAGCATCGACGGTAGTTGGAAGAGATGACCCCGGTGCTAGAGGAAAACAAAAACCTCTAGGCATTGGTGATCGACCTCCAAGCGCGCCTACTCCAAGAATGCCACTAAAGGGTAGATTTGGAAGTAAAGGCCCTGGCGTTGGAGAAGGATTGCCAGCTGCTAGAGGTAGAAAACCAGACGCTGGCCGAGCAGTGTAGCCATAGTGCTAACCAAGAGAAAGGTAATTCGTTGGTCCTTGCTCTATTGATAATCATTGTTGTGAGACATATGCCTGCGATGGGCAGCCCTAGAGATGGAGCTCAACCTTTCCCATGAAGCCATCAGCCATCTCCTTAAGGGAAAGGAGGAGACAGAGGAGAAAGCCGAGAAGGCCACCGTAGATCTTGACCATAAGTGCATCTATTGTTGAATCAGTTTTCGCAGCGTTAGGAGCATGCTTAGCATACTGCTGCTAGTTTGTTATAGAATATTGTTATTAGGCATAGGCGTAGTTCAAGGTCTTTGGGGACCAAGTCAAGGCCCATGATGATAAGATTAAATTGATGACAGCAGGGATCGAGCCCATGCTAGACTGCATTGGTTTCACGTAGCACGAGGGGACGACACAGCTACCCAATGACCCGCTGCCCTAGACAATCATGGACCGATGCTAGACAACATGGTCAGACTTGAGTTCATGCATAGCACTACCCATGGAGCGGCCGTTCATGGTCTTGAGGTGTTGCAGTCGCATTATTTGTCGATGAAACTCAAGGTGGTAATGACTGGCTTTGCCCGAGGGACGGACGCGTAGAAGACTGCAAAGCTAGAGGACGAGGCCAAAGAAGTAGCAGTGAGGCTTGCTAGGGATGTCAACCTACTCAGCGAGGGACAAGACAATGTCTGGTACATTAGGATAAAACTTTTAGCAAAATACTATGTAGAAGTACTTAACGACTTTGGATGAACACTCAGTGTCATTTTGGTACATGTGCTTATATTTAATATAAACCATCCAACCAGTTAGCCTATAGCTGAGCCTCAGCCCTAGCTAGCCCATTAATTGTAACACGGAGCACAGAGCCCATGTGCATGTAGGAAAAACAGGCATCACTAGGGAGCCACTGCCGACCACCCATAACGCAGAGGGCAGACACTCATGCATGTGTAGGGAGAAGCTGGAGACAGGGCTATCTCTAGAGACATCCGAACGTCAACATGACTATTTGGGGATTTGCCTAAGGCATAGTTGTGTGTCATCTTTAAGATGTTATACATGAAGAGATGTCGCTTAGCGAATAAACATGGAGAAAATAACATGAAAAAAATCAGAATGGACACTTTATAAAAACTTTAATATGAAATGTACATATCTTTGTATAGAACATTTCAAGGATAAAAACACCTAAGGAGATCAATATGCCAAGAGTTAGGGATATTAACTTCATTCATGTCGCATAGTCTGTAAGACCCTAGTCGGGTGACCGCCTTAACGATGAAGGGGCCCTCCCAGTGTGATGAGAGCTTGTGCATGCCTTTTGTCTTCTGTTTCCTATGGAGCACTAGGTCTCTAACCACAAAGAATCTATTGTTGATGTTATGATTATAGTATCTTCACAAGCCATCAAGGTACTTTGCTGTCTGAACACATGTGACTAGGCATTTTTCTTCTAGGCGATTGATGTCATTGGCCCAAGCATGGTCGAAGTTCTCCTCATTGTAGTGCTCCACCATAGGTGTTCGGAAGGCAATGTCGGTGGGTAGGATGGCTTCAGAGCCAAAGACCATGAAGTACGGGGAGACACTAGTGTTATGATTGGGTTGGGTCCTTAGTCCCCAGACTATGATCAGCAATTCTTTCAACCATTTTCCTAGGTGCTTCTGCTCCTTCTCGTAAAGTTTCTTCTTCGATGCGTCCAGGATCATGCCATTGGCACGTTCGACTTGGCCATTAGCCCTAGGGTGAGCCACCAAAACATACTTGACCAAGATGTATCTTTCATCGTAGAAATCCAAAAAGTCACTGCCGTTAAATGTGGACCCTAGGTCAGTGATGATGCTGTTCGGTAGGCCAAACCTCTGGATGATGTCATCAAGCAGCTCGACTACCTTTTTTGCAGTGGCTTAAAGAACTTGTTGATGTAGACGTAGACCTTGGGAACCCTCTTGGCATGGGCTTGAAGGGACCAATCATGTCTAGTCCCCAACATTCAAAGGGCCAAGATGTAGAAATCGTTTGTAGGTCCTGAGCCAGGACGTGGATTTGCTTAGCAAAGAACTACCAGTTCTCACCCCGGCAAATGAGTGCTTCGGCGTCGGCGATGGCTGAAGGCCAGTAGAAACCAGCTCAAAAGGCTTTGCCAACCAGTGCTCTAGAGGTTGCGTGGTTGCCACAAGTGCCGACGTGGACTTCCTTGAGTATTTTCTTTCCTTCCTCCTTGGAGACGCACTTCTAGAGTAGCTCCTCCTTAGAGTTCTTACGCATTAGCTTTCCATCAACTAGGACGTAATGCTTGCTGCAGTGGGTAAGGCATTCTCTCTTGGTGTTATCAGCCGATACATCTGTAGTGTGAGGTATTTGATGAAAGGGACCCTCCAATCACTACTTGGCCCAGGAACCACTTTGACTATCTGTTCGATGGGTGGCTTTTCTTCAACACTTTCTTGCCCTCCTTGATGGAAGGGGTCACAAGGTCCTAGATGAACACTCTAGCTAGAACTTTTGCTCAGGTTGACCCTAACTTTGATAGCTCATCGACTGCTTGATTGTCAGCCCGAACCACATGATGGTACTCGATTCCGTAGAACTTGTCTTCAAGTTTCCTTATCGTTGCGCAGTAAGCATCCATCTTCTTGTTGGTATAGCTCCAATCTTTGTTGAGTTGGTTAATGACCAGCGTAGAGTTGCTGTATACCAGGAGGCATTTGATGCCAAGCTCTATGGCTATACGGAGACTGCGTAGTGCTGCCTCGTGTTCTACGGCATTGTTGGATGCCCAGAAGTGGATGCGAAGGACGTAACGGAGTTTGTCCCCTGATGGGGAGATGAAGTATACACCTACCCTAGTACCGTCGAGATAGAGGGATCCATCAAAGTACATGGTCCAATGCTCAGGATGATCGACTGGCATAGGGGTTTGCATATCCATCCACTCAGCGATGAAATCAGCGAGCACATGTGACTTGATCGTTTGGCATGACATAAACTCGATGGAGTAGGTGCTGAGCTCGACTGCCCATTTAATGATGCGATCGCTAGCTTACTTGTTGCTGAGGATGTCGACGAGTGGGTACTCAGTAACCACTGCCATGGGACAAGTGTCAAAATAATGGTAGAGCTTTTGGGATGTGATCAGGATAGCATACAATAGTTTCTAGACCTGAGGATAGTGAGTCTTAGACTCATTCAGGACTTCACTAATGAAATACACTAGGTGCTGGACTTTATAGGCATGTTTAGCATCTTCCCATTCAATGATGATTGCTATGCTAACCACCCGGTTAGTCACCATGATGGTAGGGTTTCACCGGCCTAGGGTGTGGTCATGATTAGAGGTGAGGTGAGAAATTGCTTGAGCTCGACGAATGCCTTGTCAGTGTCCTCCAATGAGATGAACTTTTCTTGAGACTTGAGCATCTTGAAGAAGGGGAGTTCATTTTTGCCTAGACGGGATATGAAATGACTCAAAGCCGCCATGCACCCTATTAGCTTCTAGACGTCCTTGATGCAGGTCGGTGGTCTCATCTTTGTTACCGCCTCTATCTTCTCTAGATTGGCTTCGATGCCACGTCGGCTAACGATATTAGCTAATAGGATACCAGATGGGACACCAAAGATACACTTAGTGGGATTCAGCTTCCATCGATACACCTACAGGGCTTTGAAGGTTTTAGTAAGGTCAGAGATGAGGGTATTGGCAGTGTTCAACTTAACCACCACATCATCAACATAGGCCTCAACATTCTTCCCAATCTGATCCTTGAGGCAATGCTAGATGGCTCTTTGAGAAGTAGCACCTGTGTTTTTGAGCCCAAAGGACATGGTCATGTAGCAGTAGGCGCCGAATGGAGTGATGAATGACATCTTGATCTAATCTTCTTCTTTTAGAGTGATCTGGTGATAACCAGAGTAGCAATCTAAAAAGCACAGGAGCTCACAACTGGCTATGGAATCTATGACCTCATCAATGCGAGGTAAGCCGAAGGGGTCTTTAGGATAGTGTTTGTTGAGATCAGTGTAATCAACGCACATTCTCCATTCTTTTTTCTTTCTTACAAGAACCGGTTGGCTAACCACTCCAGATGATACACCTCTTTTATAAAACTGGTAGCTAAGACCCATGTCATTTCTACCCTAATAGCCTCCTTTTTGTCCTACGTGAATTGTCAAATCTTCTACTTGATCAGCTTAGTGGTCATCGAGATGTTTAAGGAGTGCTCGATTAGCTCCTGAGGTACGCCGAGCATGTCTATAGGTTTCCATGCAAACACGTCGATGTGCTCCCTTAGGAAGCTAACGAGCATGTCTTCCTATTTAGGATCAAGGTCGGCCCCAATCTGAGTGGTCTTAGACCGGTCACCGGGGATGAGGACCATTTCCTTCACCTCCTTGGACTTGGTTGATGCTTGGGAAGCCTCCATTGTGGGGATCTCTAGCTTCTCCGATGGTACCTATAGTGAGGTGGCAATGCAGCCCTACATGTGGATGGAGATGTCAGTAGCCTCAACAAGCGCAAAGCTTTCCTTCTCCTAGGCATAGGTGATGTCGAGGTTGGCATGCAGGGAGAGGATCCCCTGCTCCATTGGCATCTTCAACACTAGGTACGTGTAGTGGGGCACGGCCATGAACTTGGTAAGAGCTAGTCGGTCGAGGATGGTGTGGTACGCTGTGTTGAAGTCGGTGACCAGGAAGTTGACATAGTTGATGCAGAATTGCTTGGGGGTGCCGAACTGCACAGGTAGGGTGATCTATCCTAGGGGTTGCTATGCCTTCCTAGGGATGATCCCCTAGAATGAAGAGTCCATAGGGGTGAGGTCTTGTTCTTGAGCCCTAGCTTAGCTAGGGATCCGACGAATAGGATGTTGAGGCGCTCCCTCCATCGATGAGGACCTTCTAGAATCGCATGCCTAGATGATGTGATCTAGGATGAGGGGGAAACACCTAGGGTATGGGATATCTGCCCACTGGTCGACCCAAGAGAAGGTGAACGGGTGCTCCAACTAGTCGAGGTACTTGGGGTTAGCGATGGGGTCATCGTAGGAAGCGACTGACATGACGTGCCGAGTGATGAGCTTCTGCTCCCATTTGTCCTTGGAAGCAGCTCTCCCCACGAAGAAGGATGCGACGATCTTGGTGAGGTCCTAGTAGATAGGGCTTGTGTTCTTCTCCCATCCTCTACCCTGGCCACCTTTGGTTTCATCGTCTTTGGACCATGGCCTCTTTGCATCTTCTGCTTAGAAAGCCCTATTTAGGCCCTTGCAGTCTCCTATGGCATGCTTGGTGCCTTTATGAATAGGACATGGGCCATCCAGGAGCTTGGCATAATTTGGTGCGCTTAGCTCGAGGAGCGTTGACGGCGTTGACTGAACTATCAAGCCTACGATGGCGGTACTATCTACCTTTGGAGCTCTCTAGGCGGTCATCGTGCCAGCGCTCATGATTATCAGGGCAATGGTCATGCTCATCATGATGGTGGTCATAATCATCATGGCGGTGGTTGCGGTCATCGTAGCGTCTTTCCTCATGACGGTCGTCATGGCGGCATTGGGGGTGATTAGAGTGAGCAGCCTGCTCGGCTTCCTCGGTGTCGGCGTAGCCATTTACTATCTATATCAGCTCACCAATGGTTGTGGGCCTCTTGCGATAAAGCTTTCCGTGGAGCTACTCATGTGGGAGCCCCTTGGTAAAAGCGGCGATAGCCTCACTATCGCTGATGTTGGGGATGGAGTTCCTAGTCTCTGAGAAGCACCTGATGAAGCCACATAGGGACTCCCTAGAGGTCTGATGAAGTTTCTCTAGATTGTACTTGGTGCCCAGCTATTCGTAGATGGCCATGTTGTTCTCGGTGAAGACCTTCTTGAGCTCATCCCAAGATCAGATGGAGTCATCTCATAGGCTAAGGAGCTAGTTGTTCACAGATTGGTTGAACCTCAGCCAATTGTTTCGCATATTGGTTGAGCATGACGGGTAGATAATTTGCCATCACATCTTTGCTTCTGCCTATGGCTCTTATGATGATCTCGTAGAGCATTAACCACTACACGGGATTGGCCTTGCCATCGTAGGTGTCCACCTCAAAAATCTTGAAGCCCGTGGGTGACTAGACAACTTAGAGAATTGCCGTGAAGGGGCGAAGTCTAGGGGCACTAGGGGTAGGTGGTGCTTGGATGATGCCGGGTGCTTCATGCTCAGCGTCAAACTAGTGCCGGCATTCCATCTCCACCTCGTAGCGTGTGGCCCTACTATTTTTTGATGTGATCGCGAGCGTTGATATTTGTGTTGATGTGTTCGCAAACATCATGCAGTAGGGGTTGATTCACCTCTTGGTTGGTGCTACGATTACCACCTCGGCCGCCCAGTGGATGAGGTGGGCGTCTGCCCTAATCAGCATATCCATCATAGTTGCCCCTAGAACCTTGATAAAGGTAGGGGTGGTTGGCACTACGATTGCCACCTTAGCCACCCGGTGGATGAGGTGGGCGTCTGCCCTAATCGGCATATCCTTCATAGTTGCCCCTAGAACCTTGATAAAGGTAGGGTCCACTAGCTTGGTGTCAAGGGAGCTCGGAGCCTTGATGTTGACTTCCTCTTTTGTGGCAGGAGCGATGGCTACGAGCTAACATGGTTGAGTAAGATGGATCTGGATGGCGAATCTAGTTGACTTGAACTTGGGACGCCATGACATGCGCCTAGATCTTCTTGACTTCTGGAGTCTATGGGAGCTTCTCTAGCTCATTGAAAATGATGACGAGGTTGGCGCTTGGCATCTTCTACACCGGCTGGTTGCCCACCATGTTGAATTCATCCTGCAGGTTGTGGCGCATGGTGTGGGTCATTAGGGTCCCCATTAGCCCTACGCGTGGCTTCTTCATCTCTACACCACTGGCAATCGGCGTTCCTTTCCAAGCGAGCATCATGGTCAATGGTGGCTTTGCCATCTCTGGTGATGCGATCGTGGCTGATGTGGTAGATCTTGCCCCTAAATCCTAGCAAAAAAGTACGACAAGTGGAGATGGTTTTAGTCGAGCCTTGGGAATACTCATCAGGGCTCTCCTCTAGGATGTTGTGGAGGGAGTCATCCGAAAGCTAGTGAATTAACACCATGTTGACCACGGGAGCGAGTCAACCTGCCTTAGGTAGATTGATCATGTAGAGGTCATCGATGTGGTCACGCTTGGCACGGTCGATGAAGAGGTGGTGTATGGTGTTTTGAAATGTGGATCCCATGCCCATTAGCCCAAAGGGCCTCAGCATGTTCTCCATCAGGGCCTCGTAGTCTACCAAATGTAGGCCAATAGCTAGGAGTGGTCAGCATTGCACCATATGCCCTTCTAGAGTAGCCATGATCACCATATCTAAATCTTGCCACCCCGGACATCGTGGCCGAGCAGATCACTCGGTCATAGTGGCTCAGTGATCTTGGGGCTCTAGGACTTCATTGCTTGTAGTAGACCGATCTAAGACCGAGTTCACGAGGAGCTGGCATTCCACTAGGCAGTCTGTGATCTGATCGATAGATGCGATCGGATCATCATTGTTGATGGATCTTCTAACCTAGCGATAAGGCACCGAGATCGGAGTTGTTGTCACAGATGTTGGCACAATTAGTGCAGGGTAATTCTATACCACCACCACAATTTCTTCGATGCCATTAGCGCCGATGACCTATGTCATAGATCTGACCATGAAGGTCTGACCTGGCTTAGGGAGGATCATGGAGCTCAGGAAGCGGACCATCTAGCTTGCCATGGAATCAGCATGCACACCCCCTACCTGGTACACCACTATCGATGAAATATGGTTGGCGGTCTACCAAGGGGTATGCCCATGGTAGTAGATGAATTGGTGGAGGTGCACATGATAGAAGCCGGACGGTGACATAGAACGCAAGAGATAGTGATTAGACAGGTTTAGGCCATCAGCTCGATGTAATACCCTACGTCATGTGTCTTTGGTGGATTGTATATTGATATGAGGTGAAAAAGAGGGGGTCCCTACACACCTTATATAGCTTGGGGGTAGGGTTATAGGTCGGTTGAATCTAATCCTGATCGGTTACATGATAGGAATTACAAAGATTATAGAATCTAGCATATCCAAACAGATTTTCCTTGATCGCCAAGGATCTTCCTGTAGGCTTGTGAGGCATGCTGACCTATACTGTGCTTTGCCTGGCGTAGTCTTATGGGCTGGGCCTCCCCTGGCGGCTCGGCCCATGTACAACCCTATGGGTATCGGGGGTCATACCCCCACAAATAGGATTGCATTAAGCTTCAATACATGACTCAACATACAATGATCAATGTGAAATCAATTGAGTCAAGCCACCAATGCCATGGTACCTACAAATAATCATCCACTTTTTGATGGTACCCAAACAAGTTCGGGTCCTCTCAAGTTAAGAGCAACATACTTAGGCATAGACTTAGAATAAATAGAGGGATGTTTTGCAATTGCAACCAATGAGGTAGCATTGCCATCCTTCCTGAGCATAGAATCATCATCAATTGAGATAGGCTTAGGAGTGTTACTTAGGGGACATGAATTTTCCATGTGTCCCCTTTCTCGGCATGAGTAGCAATTTCTCCTGGTTAGAGCCATCCCTTCCTTGCTCTTGTATTGCTTCTCATTGCCTTGCCTCTCATGAGTTGCTTGAGCCTTCTTCTCAAGCTTGGTAGGATACTTCGAGGCAAAGTGTCACGTATCACCACACTTGAAGCACTTGATGTGAGTATACACCATCTTTTCATCTTGAGTCTTGTTCATCATCTTGGCATCTTGATCTAGCATTCGATGCCTAGCTCTTCCACCCCTTCTTGTTTTCTTCTTCTTCATCATCAAGTCACCACCATCTTCATGGTTGATCTTGATTTGCTCTTGGGATGTTTCTTCTTGCTCAACTTGTGGGTTTGGTTGAGGCTCTTCTTTTTACTTCACCAATTGCTTGGTTGGGCACATTGAGGTGAGATGTCCCCAAGTGCGGCACTTGAAGCATTTTGCATGCTTTAGCCTCTTCTCTTCCTTCTTTAACTTGAGCTTCTGAAGGTTGGGGCAACCCTTTTCAAGATGTCCCATTTATGGCACTTGTAGCACATGGAATGAGAGAGCTTCTTTTGTAGTTCTTCTTCATCCTTCTTTCTCTTTTTCTCTCACCCTTGGTCCTTGTTGAAGCCAAGGCCACTCTTGTCACCAAAGTTTCTTTGAGTCTTCATCATGTGCTCAAAGGTGACTTTTGAGTTGTAGCACCTCTCTAACTTGTTGCTTAATTTGTTGACTTGTTCTTTGATCTCATTGTTCTCCTTCAAATGGTTAGTCTCACAAGACATAGAAGTAGAACAAGCATCTAAATGTGAAGAGCATGGCATTTCTAATAAATCATCACAAGAGGTGGATACATGCTTCTTCCCTACATCACAAGAGTGAGTCACATGTTTCAATTGATCACTTGACTCATGTGATGAGCTATCATTCTTTTGAAGTTTCTTTGTAAACACTTTAATAAGAGAAGCATATTGTTCCAATAATTCTTCATGAGATGCAAGTAGTTTCTCATGAGTCAATTTTAGCTCACCATGTGAAGATTTAAGAACATCAAGTAAGTGCTTATGCTTTTCACATGAGTTTGTTAGAAATGGGTTTTCATTTTATAGTTTCATTGTTTTAACTTTCTCATTTTCTAAAGATATGGTCATGCTAGCAAGTCTACTAACAAGCTCATCATATGAATCAACATGATCAACCACATTAGCATTAGATACCTTAGTGTCACATTGTGACATGAAGCAATGTGGTGTGGTGGATGGGATTGTAGTAGCATCACAATCATGGCCCAAGCATGAGCCATCATCACCATCAAGTGTGCATGGGGTAGGATCATCATGCGCATCACTTGAGGCATCACCATCAATCTTGTCAAGTGAACTTGTAGTGGATCGATCATCATCATCATCACTTGACCATGAGGTGGAGCAATCTTCCACAATCACCAAACTGTGGTCATGCTCGACACACTCATGCACCTCCTCCTTGGGCTTCTCCTTATTGAAATTTCCATCATCCCATGTGGAGGAATCACCGAAGGTGTGCTTGATGGATTCCCATATTTCACAAGCAGTTCCCATGTAGTTTATCTTTTTCATCAAATCAAAGCTCAGAGCATCCATTAGATAACAATAAGCATGTGCATCAAGTTCAAAGAGAACTAGTTGAGCTTTGGTTAGATTTTTATGGTCCAAGACGTGAGTGAGACCACTAGTGACAATCCACCAAAACTTAGGTTCCTTTGCATGAAAATGATCAAGCATGTGATTTTTCCAATGTGCAAAGTTTGTGCCATAAAAATGTGTGTCTCACAATCATCTAGCCCACTAGTCACCATCCTCTCAGGTCGGTGAAGACCACAAATGAGAGACCAAGCTCTAATACCACGTGTAGGGTCGAGATAGTGGACTAGAGGGGGGTGAATAGTCTTTTCTAAAATTAAACACACTGGCTAACCGAAATAAATGAGAAATTGTAACTATTGGTCTAGCCAAGACTACACCCCTCTATCTAAGTTCGCAAGCACCTTAAAAAGATTCTAAATAGACAACAAAGGTGTCGGCCTAGCTAGAGCTCACCAAATCAATTCTAGAGCAAGGTCACACAAACCTTTGCACTAGTACTTCACACAACCAATGGAGCTCCTACACAATCTAGTAAGCAAAAGCACAAAGTCACCTAAGCTCATTAGCAATGCTCAATAACAAGGCTACACAAGCCAATTTAGAGAGCGCAAATTACTTAGCTACATAAACTAAGCAATGTGACTAACAAGGTTACTCAAACCGAATTAGTCATGCAAGGGAGCTACTTCTATGCTACTCAAGCAGGAAGGTAACTAGCAAGCAACACAAGCTAACTATTTACAAGAGCAACTATAGAAGCACAATGTAAATAATGTAAGAACAAGCTTGTGTTGGAGAATTGCTAACCAATAGGAAAAACAATGTTGACACGATGGTTTTTCTCCTGAGGTTCACGTATTTGCTAATACGCTAGTTCTTGTTGTGTCAACCGCTCACTTGGTGGTTCGGCGGCTAATTGGTATCACCCACCAAGCCCTCATGTTGGGCACCACAAGAACCTACCATGAAAGTGAGGATAGCTCAATGACATGCCCTACTAGAGTTGCTCTTCGTGACTCCCGTGAGGTGAGCACAATCCCCCTCATAAATCCTCCTCTAGAGCACCACCCAATCTTCTCACGTGCTTCAATAGAGTCACAAGCCACAAAGCCATTTAGGAGATGGCAACATCCAAGAGTAACAAGCACCACCGGCTTGCAACGTGATCACCTAGTGCCACTCAATGCAACCTCATGATGCAATCACACTAGAATCGCTCACTCACTCGATCGGATGATCACTATCAAGCACAAGTGAGTTAGAGGGCTCCCAACCACACCTACACAAGTCACCAAGGCTCAAGGGTGCTCAACAACCAGCCCAAGGCCAAGATCCACCTCTATTTATAGCCCCTAAGCCAAATAGAGCCATTGGAGCAAAGCTGCTAGTTTCTATGAGGGCACCAGACATGGTGGTGCCCCTCCTAATAGTCAAATTCCAATGGCTAGAAACTAACCATTGGTCACCGGACAGCTAGGTGCAGTTGAAAGGTCCTTGTTTGGTTTTGGTAATTGAGTGACAACATAGGTGGACTAATTGTGTTTAATGTGAGATATACATGTGATTAGTCTATAAGTACATATGTGTGAGCAACATATACCATGGAGGTGAAAATGGCTCAGAGATGTTGCAAAGCTCACACATGTGATGAAGGAGCTCATTGCATATGAGACATGACATTTGTCATGTGACTAAGGTGGAGAAGATCGAGACAAGACTTAGCTTGATGGATAGATTGCAAGCGTGAAGGGCAAGTTGGAGGCTTTGGAGCGATGGACCACATGACGATGAAGCTTGAGAAAGACTTGGTGCTGATGGATGAAGTCAACAGTGAAGACCAAGTGAGGTCAAAATCGATGAACCAATAAGGTCACGTGATGATATGAAGTGGATCATATCATTTGTTGATCAAGGTTGGTGCATGTGTTGCATCAATATTGGGAGGAGATGGAATGGAATGCCCAAGGCAATGGTATAACCTAAAGGGCATTTCATTTCACTGGTCATAGGTGTGTAGAGAAGTTTATGACCAGGTTTAAGATAGATGGCCATACTATCAAGAGGGACAAACTTGTTTGTGTATCAGTCATCTAGTGCCACTCGAGTGATCTAACTTTGCATCATTGCTAGGATCGACTGGCATGGTGAATTGAGTGACTAATCCTTTGGGAAATGTTTGTGAAAAGCTAACACGCATGCACAAGTTGGTGAACACTTAGTGGTGTTAGCACAGTTGCAAATGTGTTGAAAAGGTGAAGAAATGGAGGCGAAACTGGGCTTGGGGTGCTGCCCTGGGGTCACCGCCACCCCCTATCTAGTGCACTGCCACCCCTATGGTGGTGACCAGCTGAGGAGGTCGAGAGCAGCAAGTTGAGCCTAGCACCGCCACCCCTAGGGCGGTGCCCACTTGGACTTGCCTGAGAAGGGCAGCGTGGACATGGTCATCGGAGTGTTTGGTGTGCACCGCCATGACAAGGGCGGTGCAGTGCCTGGTCACCGCTGCTGGTGGGGCGGTGCTATAAGGAAAATGGCCCTAGGCCCATTTACTTTGGATTTTGATGTTTGATGACCAACACAACCAAATTGGACTAATGAATTTGCAAGTAATTGTTTTATAGTTCAATAGGGTGCAAGACGTGACTTGGACGAAGGCAACATGATGATCCCATGATCAACACCATAAGCAAGACCCGAGAAGCACAATAGAAGACCCAAGATATCAAGCAAAGTCCAAGCACAAAGATGGGAACCAAGTCGGACGCAAGATCACGAAGAAATGAGCTCGGCAGAGGTGATCGGACGTGGCCCTATGAGGACCAGACGCGTTCGATCAGTTGCTCGGCAATAGCAGGCATCAATAGCTGTGACCGGATGCTAAGCGAAGTAGTGACCAGATTCACCGATGACACTGTTCTTCGTCATGACAATGTTTTTAGCATGATCGGATGCAACGGCACTAGATGACCAAACACACAAAGTGCAGCATCCGATCATGTCTAGAGTGGTTCCAGAGCGGCGGAATTGCGACCGAACGCATCCGGTCGATGATGACTGGACTCGGTAGTGCGTCCAATCTCTACGTGCGTGCTCAATGGTTGGGAGACTAGACGCATCTAGTCAGGACGATAGTAGCAACCGGTCAGTAGTAGAAAGCTGGGTTTCATCCCCAACCGCTACTTTCTCCTTAGGGCTTATAAATAGACCCCCAACCGACCATTTGAGCAGTGGAGAAGTGAGGATACATACCAAGGGTGTTGACACACCATTTTAGTGATCTCCACTTGCATAGTGCTTAGTGATTCATTAGTTGATTAGCGTAGGTGGTTTTGCAAAGTGCTTAGGTTGATTAGACCACCACTTATACGCTTACTCTAGGTTTATGCCTAGTGTTTAGTGAGGTTAGAATACCTCTTATCTCTCGGTGCTTGCATGCACCAATGGTTGTACATCGGAGGGGCTTGTAGTCTTGCGAGACCACACCAACCGCATTTGTGGTGTGGCCACCACCGTGTATCGAAGGGAACAAGGCCTACGACATTTCAACCAGAAGCTTGATAGTGAAGACAGTGGGGAGCGGTCCAGGAGAGGCTTTGCCACGAGTGGCTTAACCGGAGACCCTCTTGCATGTGGGGAAGGCCCAGAGCTATCCATGGAGTTACCCGACTGAGAGCTTGGCCCTTGTGAGGGGCTCCAACGAGGACTAGGGGGAAGCTTGCGTGCTTCTTGATACCTCGATAAAAATAACGGAGTCGTCGATGGGAGTTTGCATATCTCTACCTCACTCTTTATCTTCCGCATTTACATTGCAATCTTGGTTTGTGCTTTACTTTCCTAGCTTAGTGATAGGCTAGTTGATAGGTTTGGAACCTAGGTTGCATCACTCTTTTGCTATAGAGATAGCAACACACCTAGCAAAAACCTTAGGTACACATTTAAATAGATTATTTTGCTGCATAGGTTTTGACTAGGTGAAATCAGAGGCCTTAGTTAGAAGTAGAATTTAAGTTGCCTAATTCAACCCCCCCCCTCTTAGGCGTCACAGTCCCTTATAGGTGCCACCGCCCCTTTATTCCTAAGAGCAGCTGAGTGGGATTGGTCACTAGATAGGGCACCACCACCCTACGTCCGGTGCCACCACCACTATTTTCCAGAGATGGGGTATTTTAGGTGACTGGCTAGGTGGTCACCGCCCTCCCTATGGCAGTGCCACCACCACTATGTTTGGTGCCCCTGCTCTAGTCAAACAAGCCATTGGGGTGACCATTGGGGGGCACCACTACCCCTAGGGGGGTGCCACCACTGCCATGTTCGGTGCCCTCATAGAAAAGGGATCTTTGCTCCAATGGCTCTATTTGGCTTGGGGGCTATAAATAGAGGTGGAGCTCAGACATTTGGTTAGTTGAGCAACTTGGGGATGTGTTGCCCTTGTTTGTTCTTGGTTTGAGAAGCCTCTAACTCACTTTTGTTTGCAAGAAGTGCAAATCCATTGCTTGTGAGTGATCCTAGTGCGTTGCATTGTGAGATTGCATCGAGTGGCAATAGGTGATTAAGTTGCAAGCTGGTGGTTCTTATTACTCTTGGAGGTTGCCACCTCCTAGATGGCTTGGTGGTGGTCTCCATCAAAGCACAAAAAGAAGATTGTGTGGTGCTTCGGAGAAGAGATTGTGAGGGGTATTGTGCTCAATCCGCGGGAGCCATGAAGAGCAACTCTAGTAGAGCGAGATGCGAAGGGCGACAAGTGGTCTAGCTGTGTCAAGTGCTAGAGCTTATGGTAAGCACTCTATATGGGAGAGTGTGACTTGTGGGTCACCACTAGCAAGAGTACTGATGGCAACCTTGGAGCTTGTCTTAATGGGGACTAGCTTGGTGGCAACCAAGTGAACCTCAAGATAAAAATCACCATGTCATCCTTGTCTTCCCGTTGGTTTGCATTCCCCTTACACAAGCTTGTAATTACTTTTATATACATTGTGCTTGTGTAGTTTCTCTTGTAATTAGTTAGCTTGTATAGCTTGCTAGTTACCTTCTTGCTTGTGTAGCATAGAAGTTGCTCCCTTGTGCAACTAATTTGGCTAGTGTAGCCTTGTTAGTTGCATTGCTTAGTTTGTGTAGCTAAGTAATTTGCGCTCTATAATTTGGCTTGTGTAGCCTTGTTATTGAGTATTGCAAGTGAGCTTAGGGGCTTTGTATGCTTTGCATCACTAGTTGTGTTGGAGCTCCTCCGGTTGCTTAAAGTACTAGTTGCATAGGTTTATGTGACCTTGCAAGCTAGAATTGTTAGGTGAGCTCTAGCTAGCCTAGCACCTTTGTTGGCTATTTAGAATCTTTGTAATGTGCTTAAAACTTAGATAGAGGGGTGTAGTCTTGGCTAGACCGATAGTTTTAATTCCACATTTGTTTCGGTTAACCACCGCCATTATTTTTAGAAAGGATTATTTACCCCCCTCTAGTCCTCCATGTTGACCCTACATGTGGTATCAGAGCAAGGTCTCTCATTTGTGGTCTTCACCGACCCGAGAGGATGGCGACTTATGGGCTAGATGTTGATTGTCCATACATTTTTATGACACACACTTTGCACTATGAAAAAATTGGATGATATGCAATTTTAAGTTTATTTACCCTCAATTGTGGTGGATGGTAGATGTAGGCTTTTCTCATGTGTTGGATGGAGAGAATCTAACTCAAGCACAAGAGAAAAGTCTAGATCTCAACATCCAAGCTACTAACATCATGTATAGATCTTTTGATGATTGCATATTTAGAGAGATCATTAACATAAAGACCACCCATGAGATTTGGAGTTATCTCAATGAGAAATTTGGCATGGTCTCCAATGATGATGATGAGCCTAAGGAGGCACATGAGATGTTTAGCATAGACACAATTCGGTGATTATGGAAGATTGCTCCACCTCATGTTCAAGTGATGATGATGATGATCAAACCACAAGATCACTTGACAAGATTGATGATGATTCCATAAGTGATGCAAATGATGATGCTACTCCATGCACATTTGTTGTTGATGATGATGGTGGCTATGAGAGTGATGTTCCTATAAGCTCTCCAACTACATCACATTACTTCGTGTCATAAGGTGACACCAAGGTATCTAATGCAAATGTGATTGATCTTGATTCATATGAGGAGCTTCTAGATAGATATGGTTGCATGATCAAAGCTTTAGAAAAAGAGATGGCTAAAATCGAGAAATTGAAAATTGCAAACTCTTTTCTAAAGAACACTTGTGAACAACAGAAGCATCTACTTTATGTTACTACTTGTTCACATGAGGAGCTAAAACTGACTCATGAGGAATTTAGTGTTGCTCATGATAACTTGGTACAAGACCATGCTTTTCTGAATAAAGAGCTTTCTGAATAAAGAGCTTTCCAATGAAAAGATTAAAACTAGTGAGAGCTCATCACATGGGTGAATTGATCAATCACATATTTGTGCTAACCCTTGTGATGTAGGCAAGAAGCATGTATCCACCTCTTGTGATGATTTATTAGCTATGCCATGTTCTTCACATATAGATGCTTGTTCTACTTCTATGTCTTGTGAGACTAACATTTTGAAGGAGAACATTGAGCTCAAAAGTGAAGTAAAGAATTTGACCAACAAGTTAGAGAGGTGCTACAACTCCAAAGTCACCTTTGAGCACATGTTGAAGACTCAAAGAATCTATGGTGACATGAGTGGCATTGGCTTCAATAAGAGCAAGATCAAAGGCAAGCGATGGGGCAAGAGAAGATATGAAAGAGAGATGAAGAAACAGCAACAGAAGCTCTCGCATTTCATGTGCTTCAAGTGCCATAAAGTGGGACATCTTGCAAATTGTTGCCCCAATAAAGAAAAGCTCAAGTTGAAGAAAGAAGAAGAGAGGCTAAGGCATGTCAAGTGCTTTAAGTACCGCACATGGGGTCATCTTACCTCTATGTGCCCAACCAAGCAATTGGTGAAGCACAAGTGAAGCCTCAACCAAAGCCACTAGTTGAGCAAGAAAAGAAGCCCCAAGTGCATGACAAGTCCAACCATGAAGATGGTGGTAATTTGGGGATAAAGAAGAAGACAAGAAGGGATAGAAGAGAAAGACATCCAATGCTTATTCAAGATGCCAAGACGATGAGCAAGAATCAAAAAGAGGAGAGATTTAGCTCACATCAAGTGCCATGCATGTGAATAATTGGGTCACCTAGCTTTAGGTTGTCCAAGCAAGCTTGAGAAGAAGGCTCAAATAAACAAGGAGAAGCACCACATGAGCAAGGAAGAAAAGGCTCAATCAAAGAGAAAGTGCTACTCATGCCGAGAAAGGGGACACATGGCTAATTCATGTTCCCTAGGTAATACTTCTAAGCCTATTTTAATTGATGCAAATATTATGCTTAGAAAGAATAGTGATGGTACCGCAATGGTTGCTATTGCAAAATATCCTGCTATTCATACTAAGGCTTTGCCTAAGTATGTTGCACCTAACTTCAGAGGATCCAAACTAGTTTGGGTACCATTAAAAAGTGAATAAATGTGTGTAGGTACCATCGGCATTGGAGGCATGATTCAATGGAATTATTACTGTTCATCATATGTTGAGTCAAGTTATGAAGCTTAGTGCATATCATATACCAATGCCAAGTCAAAACAAGTGAAGTCCAAATGCTACAACATACAAGTGCAAAATTCATGTTATGGGTGATTTATTAGATATAATTGATGGCGTAACACTCTAAAATGTGCATGATTTAAAATAGGAGAAAATGATTTAATTATGCCTTTTGTGAGCATTTAAATTTAGAAAAATAAAAAACTTTATTAAAATTAAAATTAAATATAAGGGCTACATATATGTTTGTGCATTCATGCCAATGCATATTTATTTTTGTGATGCTTTGGTTTGATCGAAATTTGCAAAAGAATTGGAATTGGATTTGAAATTTTGTTTAAGAAAATAGAAAAAAACACAATTTTATTTTTTCTTTCCTTCTCTTGGATCTGGCCTAGCTCAGCTTTCTCTCCTGCCGCGGCCCGCTCCAGGCTTTCCCGCATAGCCTGATTTATCTTTTGCGCGGCCTATTTCTTCTTTCCCCGCTGGCGGCCCATTCTCTCTGCAGCAGGCCGGCCTAGCCGAGCAACCCGTCGATGTGTCGTTTGTGGTAGAACCTCCTAAGAAATCAGGCCCACGTGCATCTATCGTTGTCTCAACAGACCTCTGATAGTGTACACAAGTTCCCAACAACTTAACAGGTCTGTCGGGTGTCCTCGGGAAACCCAAATCATCCATGAATCTTTTCCAAATAGGATCCCAATCATAGACATTGTAGATTACAACAGTTTATTCAAATATATACATCAGAGTAAAATATAGCGGAAGTCTTACGATAACATAGTTTACAAAACCAGTTGTTTCAAACTTACAAAACCATAAGTGTCATACAAACATAGTAGCAGGATAATATTACATTAACATTATTTATCATACAAACTAGTGCCTTGTCCAAAGGCCATTCATCATTCCTCATCGTCATTGACTTCGAACACAGACATGCAGCAGGGACCAAAACAAGCTTACGCATGTGACTCACCTGCAACAAGGGTTAACGAACCCTAAGTACAAAAGTACTCAACAAGACTAACTCAACGTAAAGGGGGTGTAAGACTTTTAGAGATGCAGGTGTTTGGGCAAGGTAAGGATGTAGCAAGATTCAAAAGTTCTTTGCCAAAAGCTTACTATTCTTGATCCTATTTTCAAGTTTTACCCTTAAGTCTTCTTGGTTCATTATCTCATACTAAGTGTTCATATCCCATGTTCCATTCCTTCTCATTCCATTCCTTTTCTCAAGTTTTAGTAATTCACCAGTCCTGCATTGCTTCTGTAATGAAACGAGTCTCCATATCCGCGGAGCATCGGCAATTCAAATTGATTCAAGTCCCAGCTGGGGATTCCTTATCACACGACATATGTAGAACTTAATCTTGCATATATCAACCTCGCTACCGGATCCTCCTATACTAAGCCATCTCCACGCCACCCAAGAGCACAGCACACCTCAAATCTGGCCACATTCTAGCCACGAGGGTACATGCTACTCCCACCATCTCTCCACTCCCAGTGCGTGGGCATTCGTCTTAGTATCGGATTAGCTAAAGTAGGCTTACCAAAGTATGTGACCAGTACTACAAAGTGTCTCATTTAGAAGATCCACAATGAGTGGCCTTTAAGCGACATAGTCAGCAACATTACCCAACATTCAAGATAAGTCACCCGACTAGTCTCTAGTTCATTCTATCTTCTTTCTTTCTTTGGCCAGAATGCCATCTTTGAGTGTATCAAAACTTTTACTTTGAAAGCCTACCATAAAGCATACTAAGCATTCTACGCCTTTGTAAATGAAATCATCTTCAAGGATGGTAAACAATTAACAAGGTAGGTAATGCATCAAGTAGGTAACATTTGAATAAATCAACTTAATGCAATAAGTAACATAGGTGATAAACTTTTCAAAGTAAACAAGGTAATGGTTTAATGCATAAACCGGGGCTTGCCTTCGTTGACGATCTCGGGTTCCGGATCAGTACCACAAATATCGAATCCCGAGACAACCGGAGATTCTTCCACAACTTGCTCAACTAGAATTGGTTCACTCTCGAATTCTACAAGAAATAATAATATATGCTTCAACATGATGATAATGTAAACATGATGCTTTCATGGTACATGAAATATAATAACACCTTGAGTACAACTTTCCTTCACGGTACAGTTGCAAGCCAACAAAACCAACTTGCAATTCTACCATCAAGGACCACACAAGTGACTTGACCAAATTGACCTTGAAACCCTACTGGTCACAAAACATGACCAAAACAAGATCAAACACTAATCTAACACTTAGGGTTTGCTTTTATTCATTTTTGAATTAATTTGGAAATAAGCCCAAAAATGAACTTGTTCCAAATGACCTCAAAATTCTATGTAACCTTCCTCATGACAAATTAGTGTACCAAAACAAATTTCATAATTTTTGAAGTTATACAATGGCCTACAAAAATCATGTAAATTACATTTATCAATTAATTGACTGAATTTTTGAACATTAAAAATTTATCTAAATTTCAAGTTTCATATTTTTAAACCATAATAGAACATGTACAGAAGCTACACACCAATTTTTAGAATTTTTGGAACCATAATTATTTTCCTATGAATTTCCAAAGTCACTACAATATTCAAAATTTAGAAAATACCAAAACCTCACTGTTCTCTCCCTTCTCTCGCTGATAGCCTGGGCCCATTTGTTAGTGACACAAAACAGGACACGGCGGCGCTGACGATACTAATTGGCCAAAACACGCCGATGGCGAGGCTCCAGCGAGGCAGATCGCACCAGCATGACCTACAACACCTCATGAACCTAACCCGAACCTTAGAACAGTCGCAGATGCACCGAAGGAAGCTCTACGCCGGCCATGGCGGCTACGGAGGCACAGACACAGCGGCGCACACAACAACGCTAGCTATAGCGTGGTAGAGAGTAAAACGGAGAGAGGCCATCATGCTCAGGAGCTCACTGAGAACACGACGGTGTGCTTGGTGAAGGTGGAGATGAACTGGAGCGTCCTAGCCACGGGAGGTTGTGGTGGCGGTGCTTTGGCTGACTCCGAGGAAGAAGACATCGTGGGGTGGCGCTGGACTGCTAGAGGCGAGGCGAGTGGACCTAGAAGGAGTGGTAGGGTGCGGTAGCAGGTACTGGTAAGCGCAATTGGCATGAGGTGCTACGGTGAGGATGAATTTCTGCGGGCGCGGTAGAGAGACCGGCGGCGAACCGATGGGAGGAAAAGAAGGATGACGCGGTGGGTGCTCCTATTATAGAAGGAGAGGGCGCGTCGAGCTTCGCTAGCTCTCGAGCGAGGTGCCAACAAAGACGGTAACGTGTCACCGCGCGAGGAAGCGGTGAAGATGATCAACGGCGGTAGCTTGGTGGCGAGCAGGCGGTGGCGCTCTGCTGTCAACTGAATTTTTGAAATATTTACGAATTTCCACTGAGTTCTTTTTACAAATTACTCCCAAATTTTCTATAGAAGTTGAAAATCTCGAAAAATAAAAGTTGCTCAAAATTCAAAGTTCTACAACTGTGCTTAAATGAACATTTTCAAATTCTGCCTCCATTTTGAAATTTGGATTTGGGGTGAATGTGAGCATTTGAATCATTTCAAAATTACTCCAAATTTTATATGTAAACTTCAAAAACTTTGAATACCAAAGTTGATCCTTATAAAATAAGCTTCAACTTTTGTTTTTCTCACACCCCTAAATTCCAAATGGATTTTGAATTAGACAAAAGGGGCAAAAAGGACTTTCATGGTTTGAATTTGAATTCAAATTTGATTTGTTTACCTTTTTACTTAAATATGATTTTTGACCAGTTACATGGCCCATTAGGGTTATTTGAGTCAAATGACACATGGTCTCACATGATCACATGAAATTTGACCCTTGTGGTCATGATCTTTATTTAGAGTTTTGAATCACATTACATCACATAAAATAACAATTTATGAAATAAAGCTTATTTAGTGAATGCATTCAAAATTTTCTACTTTATGAATGCTTTGCAATGCATATGATGACATGTCAAGTTTTAGTGCTAGGTCAAAACACCAGAGGTGTTACAACCTTTCCCCCTTAAAGAAATCTCGTTCCTAAGATTTAAAACCTAAGGCTAAATAATGGAAAAGGAAATGTGTCAAGCTAACACATTATAACTTTATTCAAAAAGCTCGTGAGGGGGGTTTTCCATTCTTTTGACAAAAGAGACAAGTTACAACATAGACAAGGTATTGCAACTAAATAGAAGCGAAGAAGTCAGGAAAGTTTTCTTCTAAGTAATCCTCGGACTCCCAAGTAGCTTCATCTTCAGTGTGTTGATTCCATTGTACTTTGTAGAACTTGATTGTACGTCTTCGAGTGACTCGATCTTTCTGATCTAAGACTCTAATAGGGTACTCAGCATAAGTCAAATCAGGTTCTACTTCTACATCACCAAAGTCAATCACTTGGTCAGGTACTTGAAGACACTTCTTTAACTAGGATACATGGAAGATATCATGCATAGCTGACATGTGATCTGGAAGCTTGACGCGATAGGCGACCGGTCCACATCGTTGTTGGATTTGAAAAGGACCGACATAACGAGGCACCAACTTTCCCCGAATCCCAAAACAATGAACTCCTTTCATTGGCGATACCTTGAGGTAGATATGATCTCCCACTTTGAATTCTAGCGGTCGTCTCCTCTTATCAGCATAGCTTTTCTATCGGGATAGAGCTACCTTCATATTAGCTTGTATGAGTTTAACTTTCTCTTCAGCTTCCTTGACCACATCTGGTCCAAAGAACCAATGTTCTCTAGCTTCTGACCAATTTAAAGGTGTCTGGCATCTATGGCCATACAATGCTTCGAATGGTGCCATTTTAATGCTCTCTTGATAGTTATTGTTATATGAGAATTCAGCTAAGGGAAGGCATTCATCCCATTTAGCACCATAGGAAAGGACACATGCTCTTAACATATCTTCAAGAATTTGATTTACCCTTTCAGTCTGTCCATCTGTTTGCGGATGATAAGCAGAACTACGGATAAGTTTGGTTCCCAAAGACTCATGTAGACTTTTCCAAAACTTGGATACGAACAATGACCCTCTGTCAGAGACAATGGTCTTGGGTGCCCCATGCAGACTGAAGATTCTATCAAGATAAAGCTTTGCATACTGTTCTGCTCGATATTTATCTCTGACTGGTAAGAAATGAGCTATCTTGGTTAGGCAATCAACAATAACCCATATTGAATTGTAGCCTGCAGATGTCCTAGGCAATCCCACGATGAAGTCCATACAGATATCTTCCCACTTCCAAGATGGAACTAGGCAATGAATGTAATGGACCTGCAGTCTTCATGTGAACCTGCTTTGACTCTCTGACAAGTATCACATTTGGCCACATATTGAGCTATTTCTATTTTCATTTTGGTCCACCAATATCTCTTTCTCAGATCATGATACATTTTGTTGCTACCTGGATGAATGGAGTATCTTGTAGAATGAGCTTCATCAAGAATCTACTTTCGCAGCTTTGGACTTTTAGGTACTACCAATCTATCTTTAAACCATACGACATTAGATTCATCAATATTGAAACATGTTGGTTTTCTAGATCTGACTTTATCTTTGATATGGGCTATACCCTTACTTTTCCATTGAGCAGCAATGATTTGATCTTTGATAGTGGACTCAACTACAATATTGGACATGGAATCTTGTTCTATGATTCGTAAATTCAGATGCTCCATCTCTTGACACAATGTTCGTTGCATAGGTTTCACAGTCAGACAATGGCAATGACTCTTGTGACTTAGGGCATCGGCAACCACATTAGCCTTGCCCAGATGATAATGCACTTCTAAGTCATAATCTTTGATAAGTTCTAACCATCTTCTTTGCCTCATATTCAACTCAACTGAGTGAACATATATTTCAAACTTTTGTGATCCGTATAGATATGACAGATATTACCCAATAAATAATGTCGCCAGACCTTGAGTGCATGAACAACAACGGCTAATTCAAGATCATGGGTGGGATAATGTTCTCCATGCTTCTTGAGTTGTCTGGAAGCATACGCTATGATTCTGCCTTCTTGCATAAGAACACAACCAATACCAATTCTAGATGCATCACAATAGATATCAAACGGCCTCTTGATATCAGGTTGTGCTAATACTGGTGCAGTTGTTAGCAACTTCTTTAATGTTTGAAAGGCCTTCTCACATTTTGTTGACCATACAAACTTAGTTTGATTTTTCAACAGTTTAGTAATTGGCTTCGCAATTCTGAAGAAGTCAGGGATGAACCGACGATAATATCCTGCTAACCCTAGAAAACTACGAACTTGATGAACAGTGGTAGGTGCTTTCCAGTTAAGGACTTCTTCTACCTTGCTCGGATCAACAGCTATACCTTCAGCAGATAACACATGACCCAGAAATTGTACTTCCTCTAACTAGAATGCATATTTACTGAATTTGGCATATAATTGGTGGTCTCTTAATCGTTGTAGAACAATGCAGAGATGTTCCGCATGTTCCTCTTTGCTCTTAGAATAGATAAGAATGTCATCAATGAACACCACTACAAACTTATCCAGCTCGGGCATGAAAACTGAGTTCATTAGGTACATGAAATGAGTCGAGCATTGGTCAGCCCAAAAGACATGACTAAATACTCATATAGACCATAACGGGTGGTAAACGCTGTCTTCGGCACATCTTCTCATCTGATCTTAATCTGGTGATAGCCTGATCTCAAGTCTATCTTCGAGAACACCTTAGCTCCCGCAAGTTGGTCAAAAAGCAAATCAATTCGGGGTAAGGGGTATTTGTTCTTTATGGTGACTTCATTTAACGGCCAATAGTCAATACATAACCTTAAGGTTTGGTCCTTTTTCTTCACAAAGATAGTAGGGCATCCCCAAGGTGATGAACTAGGTTGAATAAAACCCTTGTCTAACAACTCTTGTAGTTGAATCTTTAATTCTGCTAGTTCTTTGGGTGGCATCCTATATGCTCTTCTGGACATAGGTGCCGTTCCTGGTTTCAGATCAATTCTAAACTGTACATCTCGGTCTGGTGGTAGACCATGCAGATCATCGGGAAAGACATCCATAAATTCACATACCACTGGAATTTTCTCAGCTTCTTCAACAGTAGTTGCACAGACTGTTCCAACCGTACTCTTTGGAAAGGGAAGTTGGATGAGAAGTTAGGTTTTGCTGTCAGGTATATTTACCCTTATGGTTCTACGCATGACATCTATGACAGCCCCGTGTTGAGTTAACCAGTTCATACCAAGGATCACATCTATATCTTGATCCTTTAATATCAGCATTTTGGTAGGAAACTCATGTCCTCCCAAATCAATAGGTACATGCTGAACTATCTCCCTTGTACAGATTCGTCCCCCAGGCGACTGTATATGATATGGTTCTTTTGTTTCCCCAATAGTTATCCCATGCTTCACAACAAATGTACGATTGATGAATGTATGGGATGCACCAGAATCAAATAAGGTAATTGCAGGATGCTTAGCAATGGGAAACATACCAATCATTACTGGTTCTCCTTCTAGAATAGATTCCATGTGAGTATAGAAGACCCTTCCAGTTTTCTTCTTAGCCTGACCCTTCTGACTGTTCTGAGCATTGCCCTTGTACTAATTCTGAGCTTGAGTAACAGGGGCTTTAGGTGCATTAGGATCACTCTTCCTAGGATACAGACATTCTTGGGAAAAGTGTTCGGGTTTACCATAATTATAACATGGATAATTGTGATTCTGGGGAGTAGCAGTGCAGTTTGCATTGTTTGTATTCTTTTGCTGCTGCAGTGCTTGTTCAGGATAAGGCATATTAGTTGCAGGGTGAATAAAGATTTGCTACCTGCTTTGGCTTTGTTGTGGGTGGAATGGCGCACGGCTATGATTTTGAGGATGGTAGACTATCTTTTGACGCTTTCCACTCAATGATCCGAAAGTAGATATTCTCTTTTTCTTCGCCTCCTCGTGTTGGTGGTAATTCTCCTCTAAAGCGATAGCAATGTTGACTGTCTCATGATAAGTTACGTTGCCACAAGTTGCCATCATGGTCTGAAGTTTGGTGTTTAGGCCTCTAAGGAAATGATTCTTCTTCTTCCTGTCAGTATTCACATACTCTATAGCATACTGTGACAGGTGATTGAAGCGCCCAACATAGTGCATCACCGGGTGCTCCCCTTGCTTAAGAGCTAAAAACTCTTCTAACTTCATGGTCATCACACCATCTGGAATATAGTGTGCCCTAAAGGCATCCTTAAACTCCATCTAGGTGATTTGGTGACCAGCGGGCTGTACTACTACCAAATTTGCCCACCAAGCACCAGCAGCTCCTCGGAGTTGCTGTGCCGCAAACCTTGGTTTCTGAATCTCAGTATAGTGAATCAGCTCAAACTTTTGCTCTATTGTCCTAAGCCAATCGTCAGCTTCTAAAGGCTCTTCTGCCTTAGAGAACACAGGCAGACGTGTGTTAGTAAAATCAATATAGGTTGGCTTGTCATTTCCATTATTACGGCAGCCACGATTAGGGTGTGGTGCCTATTGGTTATGAGCCAATTCCCTTAACAACCTAGCATTCCCTGCCGTTGCATTGACGAGTGCGGCTATGGCATCTGCCATAGTCGGAGGCATTGGTGGAGGATTTGGGATATCATCCTAGTCATGCAAAGTACTTGCACCAGCTCGGGTGATAGGACGAGGCATCTGTTAGAGAGACACGTTTATTTACATTATTATTTATTGAAAGCAGTTAAAAGGTTTCATGCTACAAAGGGTTACTTATTTATATTACATGTCTTGTATCCCACAAGACAACCCTGGTTTACTAGAAAAGCAGTAAAGGAACTATTACTACTCCAAGCTCTCAGTCATCGGCGTCCGTGTCCACACCAGACGAAACCTCATCTTCATCTAAGAAGTACACTGATTCCTCAGGATCCTCCTCCTCTTCTTCATCTTGGACTTCTCCTAGATCTACAATCATTTCTTCATCTATAACTTCACCATCCCCATGAGGAGGATGAAGTTGAGCGTACATCATGTGAACATTCTCATGAAGAATGGCATTGTCCATCTCTAGGTCTTCTACGTAGAACTCCAACTCATGGATGCATTCGTTGGCCGCATCCTCTCGTGTCCAGGCTTCATTCCGCAACTCAATATTCTTGGTGATGTCCCTTCGCATTTCTGCCAGCTTCTCTTGATCTTTGGCATGAGCTCAATGAAGAGTGTTGAGCTCCATGGTAAGGCTCTCGATGTTGGTGGGATTGCTTGAAGATCCTTCATCTCCTAAGGTCCTAGAACTTCCTTCACCAAGCTCATGGTTTTGCGGTGCCAACTGGTGACAAGGGACTCCGTGAGGTTCGGTGGACTTGCATGCGGTTATCTTGGTCTTTGCCATAGCCTATAGAATTTAGGGTAGGACTATAAGAATAGCTTGAGGATAAAGGAGGTTAGCAAGAATGGGATTAACATTACTTACCCAACCACTTTTAAGGGGAATTATTATGCAAGGTGTTTAAGCATGATGCATGAATCGATCTTACGAATCTAGGTACAAAAGATTTATACAATCAAAAGTACTAGATTTTTAATACATAGGACAAACCTAATCATATTATCCGCCACAAACTTTCAAATAAGATAGTATTGAGGCTAGATCAGAGATAAGAAGAAAGAAATTTGAACTTTAAAATATCAAGTTTACTTTCTTTGATCCAAATCAATTTGAATGTTTTTCAAAGTAACATACAATAATCTTAGATAGGACCTGCTCTGATACCAGCTATGGCAGAACCTCCTAAGAAATCAGGCACACGTGCATCTATCATTGTCTCAACAGACCTCTGATAGCGTACACGAGTTCCCAACAACTTAACAGGTCTGTCGGGTGTCCTCGGGAAACCCAAATCATCCACGAATATTTTCCAAATAGGATCCCAATCACAGACATTGTAGATTACAACAGTTTATTCAAATATATACATCAGAGTAAAATATAGCGGAAGTCTTACGATAACATAGTTTACAAAACCAGTTGTTTCAAACTTACAAAACCATAAGTGTCATACAACCATAGTAACGGGATAATATTACATTAACATTATTTATCATACAAACTAGTGCCATATCCAAAGGCCATTCATCATTCCTCATCGTCATTGACTTCGAACACAGACATGCAGCATGGACCAAAACAAGCCTGCGCATGTGACTCACCTACAACAAGGGTTAACGAACCCTGAGTACAAAAGTACTCAACAAGACTAACCCGACATAAAGGGGGTGTAAGACTTTTAGAGATGCAGGTGTTTGGGCAAGGTAAGGATTTAGCAAGATTCAAAAGTTCTTTGCCAAAAGCTTACTATTCTTGATCCTATTTTCAAGTTTTACCCCTAAGTCTTCTTGGTTCATTATCTCATACTAAGTGTTCATATCCCATGTTCCATTCCTTCTCATTCCATTCCTTTTCTCAAGTTTTAGTAATTCACCAGTCCTGCATTGCTTCTGTAATGAAACGAGTCTCCATATCCTGTGGAGCACCGGCAATTTGAATTGATTCAAGTCCCAGCTGGGGATTCCTTATCACATGACATATGTAGAACTTAATCTTGCATATATCAACCTTGCTACCGGATCCTCCTATACTAAGCCGTCTCCACACCACCCGAGAGCACAACACACCTCAAATCCGGCCACATTCCAGCCACGAGGGTACACGCTACTACCGCTATCTCTCCACTCCCAGTGCATGGGCATTCGTCTTAGTATCGGATTAGCCGAAGTAGGCTTACTGGAGTATGTGACCAGTACTACAAAGTGTCTCGTTCAGAAGATCCACACTGAGTGGCCTTTAAGCGACATAGTCGGCAACATTACCCAACATTCAAGATAAGTCACCCGACTAGTCTCTAGTTCATTCTATCTTCTTTCTTTCTTTGGCCAGAATGCCATCTTTGAGTGTATCAAAACTTTTACTTTGAAAGCCTACCATAAAGCATACTAAGCATTCTACGCCTTTGTAAATGAAATCATCTTCAAGGATGGTAAACAATTAACAAGGTAGGCAATGCATCAAGTAGGTAACATTTGAATAAATGAACTTAATGCAATAAGTAACATAGGTGATAAACTTTTCAAAGTAAACAAGGTAATGGTTTAATGCATAAACCAGGGCTTGCCTTCGTTGACGATCTTGGGTTCCGGATCAGTACCACAAATATCGAATCTCGAGACAACCAGGGATTCTTCCACAACTTGCTCAACTAGGATCGGTTCACTCTCGGATTCTACATGAAATAATAATATATGCTTCAACATGATGATAATGTAAACATGATGCTTTCTTGGTACATGAAATATAATAACACCTTGAGTATAACTTTCCTTCATGGTACAGTTGCCAGCCAACAAAATCAACTTGCAATTCTACCATCAAGGACCACACAAATGACTTGACCAAATTGACCTTGAAACCCTACTGGTCACAAAATATGACCAAAACAAGATCAAACACTAATCTAACACTTAGGGTTTGCTTTTATTCATTTTTGAATTAATTTGGAAATAAGCCCAAAAATGAACTTGTTCCAAATGACCTCAAAATTTTATGTAAGCTTCCTAATGACAAATTACTATACCAAAACAAATTTCATAATTTTTGAAGTTATACAGTGGCCTACAAAATTAATGAAAATTACATTTATCAATTAATTGACTGAATTTTTGAACATTAAAAATTTATTCAAATTTCAAGTTTTATATTTTTAAACCATAATAGAACATGTACAGAAGCTACACACCAATTTTTAGAATTTTTGGAACTGTAATTATTTTCCTATGAATTTCCAAAGTTACTACACTATTTAAAATTTAGAAAATACCAAAACCTCACTGTTCTCTCCCTTCTCTCACTGACAGCTTGGGCCCATTTGTCAGTGACACAAAATAGGACACAGCGGCGCTGACGATTCTAATCGGCCAAAACACGTCGACGGCAAGGCTCCGACGAGGCAGATCGCACCAGCATGACCTACAACACCTCATGAACCTAACCCGACCCTCAGAACAGTCGTAGATGCACCGGAGGAAGCTCTACGCCAGCCATGGTGGCTATGGTGGCACAGACACGGCGGCGCACGCAACAACGTCGGCTATAGCATGGTAGAGAGTAAAACAGAGAGAGCATCATGCTCAGGAGCTCACCGCGAACACGATGGTGTGCTTGGTGAAGGCAGAGACAAACTGGAGCGTCCTAGCCACGGTGAGGTTGGTGGTGGCGGTGCTTTGGCTAACTCTAAGGAAGAAGACGTCGTGGGTTGGCGCTGGACTGCTAGAGGCAAGGCGAGTGGACTAGGAAGGAGTGGTAGGGCGAGGCAGACATACTGGTAAGCGCAATTGGCATGAGGTGCTACGGTGAGGATGAATTTCGTGGGCGCGGTAGAGTGATCGGCGGTGAACCGATGGGAGGAAAAGAAGGATGACGGCGGCGGGTGCTCCTATTTATAGAAGGAGAGGGCGCGTCCAGCTTCGCCAGCTCCCAAGCGAGGTTGCCATAGAGACGGTAACGTGTCACCGCGCGAGGAAGCGGTGAAGATGATCGACGGTGGTAGCTCGGTGGCGAGCAGGCGGTGGCGCTCTGCTGTCAATTGAATTTTTGAAATATTTACAGAATTGCCACTGAGTTCTTTTTACAAATTACTCCCAAATTTTCTAAAGAAGTTGAAAATCTCCAAAAATAAAAGTTGCTCAAAATTCAAAGTTCTACAACTATGCTTAAATGAACATTTTCAAAGTCTGCCTCCATTTTGAAATTTGGATTTGGGGTGAATGTGAGCATTTGAATCATTTCAAAATTACTCCAAATTTTATATGTAAACTTCAAAAACTTTGAATACCAAAGTTGATCCTTATAAAATAAGCTTCAACTTTACTTTTTGTCACACCCCCAAATTCCAAATGGATTTTGAATTAGACAAAATGGGCAAAAAGGACTTTCATGGATTGAATTTGAATTCAAATTTGATTTGTTTACCTTTTTACTTAAATATGATTTTTGACCAGTTACATGGCCCATTAGGGTTATTTGAGTCAAATGACACATGGTCTCACATGATCACATGAAATTTGACCCTTGTGGTCATGATCTTTATTTAGAGTTTTGAATCACATTACATCACATAAAATAACAATTTATGAAATAAAGCTTATTTAGTGAATGCATTCAAAATTTTCTACTTTATGAATGCTTTGCAATGCATATGATGACATGTCAAGTTTTAGTGCTAGGTCAAAACACCAGAGGTGTTACAACCTTTCCCCCTTAAAGAAATCTTGTCCCGAGATTTAAAACCTAAGGCTAAGTAATGGAAAAGGAAATGTGTCAAGCTAACACATTATAACTTTATTCAAAAAGCTAGTGAGGGGGGGTTTTCCATTCTTTTGACAAAAGAGACAAGTTACAACATAGACAAGGTATTGCAACTAAATAGAAGCGAAGAAGTCAGGAAAGTTTTCTTCTAAGTAATCCTCGGACTCCCAAGTAGCTTCATCTTCAGTGTGTTGATTCCATTGTACTTTGTAGAACTTGATTGTACGTCTTCGAGTGACTCGATCTTTCTGATCTAAGACTCTAATAGGGTACTTGGCATAAGTCAAATCAGGTTCTAGTTCTACATCACCAAAGTCGATCACTTGGTCAGGTACTTGAAGACACTTCTTTAACTGGGATACATGGAAGATATCATGCACAGCTGGCATGTGATCTGGTAGCTTGACGCGATAGGCGACCGGTCCACATCGTTGTTGGATTTGAAAAGGACCAACATAATGAGGCGCCAACTTTCCCCAAATCCCAAAATGATGAACTCCTTTCATTGGTGATACCTTGAGGTAGACATGATCTCCCACTTTGAATTCTAGCGGTCGTCTCCTCTCATCAGCACAGCTTTTCTGTCGGGATTGAGCTACCTTCATATTAGCTTGTATGAGTTTAACTTTCTCTTCAGCTTCCTTGACCACATCTGGTCCAAAGAACCAACGTTCTCCAGCTTCTGACCAATTTAAAGGTGTCTGGCATCTATGGCCATACAATGCTTCGAATGGTGCCATTTTAATGCTCTCTTGATAGTTATTGTTATATGAGAATTCAGCTAAGGGAAGGCATTCATCCCATTTAGCACCATAGGAAAGGACACATGCTCTTAACATATCTTCAAGAATTTGATTTACCCTTTTAGTTTGTCCATCTGTTTGCGGATGATAAGCAGAACTGCAGATAAGTTTGGTTCCCAAAGACTCATGTAGACTTTTCCAAAACTTGGATATGAACAATGACCCTCTGTCAGAGACAATGGTCTTGGGTGCCCCATGCAGACTAAAGATTCTATCAAGATAAAGCTTTGCATACTATTCTACTCGATATTTATCTCTGACTGGTAAGAAATGAGCTATCTTGGTTAGGCAATCAACAATAACCCATATTGAATTGTAGCATGCAGATGTCCTAGGCAATCCCACGATGAAGTCCATACAGATATCTTCCCACTTCCAAGATGGAACTAGCAATGAAGGTAATGGACCTACAGTCTTCATGTGAACTTCTTTGACTCTCTGACAAGTATCACATTTGGCCACATATTAAGCTATTTCTATTTTCATTTTGGTCCACCAATATCTCTTTCTCAGATCATGATACATTTTGTTGCTACCTGGATGAATGGAGTATCTTGTAGAATGAGCTTCATCAAGAATCTGCTTTCGCAGCTTCGGACTTTTAGGTACTACTAATCTATCTTTAAACCATACGACATCAGATTCATCAATATTGAAACATGTTGGTTTTCCAGATCTGACTTTATCTTTGATATGGGCTATACCCTTACTTTTCCATTGAGCAGCAATGATCTGATCTTTGATAGTGGACTCAACTGCAATATTGGACATTGAATCTTGTTCTATGATTTGTAAATTCAGATGCTCCATCTCTTGACGCAATGTTCATTACATAGGTTTCACAGTCAGACAATGGCAATGACTCTTGTGACTTAGGGCATCAGCAACCACATTAGCCTTGCCCAGATGATAATGCACTTCTAAGTCATAATCTTTGATAAGTTCTAACCATCTTCTTTGCCTCATATTCAACTCAACTGAGTGAAGTTATATTTCAAACTTTTGTGATCCGTATAGATATGACAGATATTACCCAATAAATAATGTCGCCAGACCTTGAGTGCATGAACAACAATGGCTAATTCAAGATCATGGGTGGGATAATGTTCTCCATGCTTCTTGAGTTGTCTGGAAGCATACGCTATGATTCTGCCTTCTTGCATAAGAACACAACCAATACCAATTCTAGATGCATCACAATAGATATCAAACGACCTCTTGATATCAGGTTGTGCTAATACTGGTGCAGTTGTCAGCAACTTCTTTAATGTTTGAAAGGCCTTCTCACATTTTGTTGACCATACAAACTTAGTTTGATTTTTCAACAGTTTAGTAATTGGCTTCGCAATTCTGGAGAGGGCGTGTCCAGCTTCGCCAGCTCCTGAGCGAGGTTGCCATGGAGATGGTAATGTGTCACCGCGTGAGGAAGCGGTGAAGATGATCGACGGCGGCGGCTCGGTGGCGAGCAGGCGGTGGCGCTCTGCTGTCAACTGAATTTTTGAAATATTTATAGAATTGCCACTGAGTTCTTTTTACAAATTACTCCCAAATTTTCTAAAGAAGTTGAAAATCTCCAAAAATAAAAGTTGCTCAAAATTCAAAGTTCTACAACTGTGCTTAAATGAACATTTTCAAATTCTACCTCTATTTTGAAATTTGGATTTGGGGTGAATGTGAGCATTTGAATCATTTTAAAATTACTCCAAATTTTATATGTAAACTTCAAAAACTTTGAATACCAAAGTTGATCCTTATAAAATAAGCTTCAACTTTTCTTTTTGTCACACCCCCAAATTCCAAATGGATTTTGAATTAGACAAAAGGGGCAAAAAGGTCTTTTATGGTTTGAATTTGAATTCAAATTTGATTTGTTTACCTTTTTACTTAAATATGATTTTTGACCAGTTACATGGCCCATTAGGGTTATTTGAGTCAAATGACACATGGTCTCACATGATCACATGAAATTTGACCCTTGTGGTCATGATCTTTATTTAGAGTTTTGAATCACATTACATCACATAAAATAACAATTTATGAAATAAAGCTTATTTAGTGAATGCATTCAAAATTTTCTACTTTATGAATGCTTTGCAATGCATATGATGACATGTCAAGTTTTAGTGCTAGGTCAAAACACCAGAGGTGTTACACCGTTCTCCTTTCTTCACCCATGGGACACTAACTAGCCGATCCCACACGATAGCTTCTTCTTCCCCATGGCATTACTGAACTAGAGTCTACCACCGCCTCTGACTTCGCCGCCGCCACAACTCCATTCGGCGTGCACTCCAAGTATTCCTAGCCATAAATAGTGGTTGCACCACGCGCCGCCTCCCTATCTTGCTTTCGAGCCACAGCCGCCTTACCGAGTAGCTATGCCACAGTGAACCCTAGATCCACCGCCACCACCACCGCTGCCATCTCCGAGCGCTTCCTTTGATCGCCCCACACCACGGTAAATCGCCTTGGTGAGTTTGTTGCTTCTTCCTTTATCTCTCAGTGCCTTTGGCTTGTCTTGCCGTAGGCCATAGGCCTTCTCCAATATTTCTGGCGAGCTTTTCCCCTTCGGCCATGGAGCCACCACCACGCACAGTGTCACCGGTAGTCTATCCCCGCCTGATCTAATCTGCACCATTAGAACATGATCCAACGACCGAGATCGCACCATACCGGTTCGGCCGGTGATTTTGCAAAAGAGTCCCCGCAAGATTTTAAGTTTAAACCCATGGTCCATGACGTATTCCCTAGAATATGTTTTTTTTGTTTTTGAAAATGTATTTTCCTTCGGTTATTTCTAGAATACATTTTCTATTTCTAAAAACATAGTTTCTTCAGTTAGATCCAAAATTTGCTGTCATCTATTTACAGTTTTGCCACTAGTCTTATTTAGGCCATAAAATCTTCATTTTAGCTCCACTAAACCATGATCTTGTAACTTGACTAATGGTATATGCAATAAACATTAATACATGACTTTTTAGCAACTTGGAAATAGGAGGTTGGAGTGTTTAGCTACTTTCTAAATGCTTCAGATTCCTCTGCCTACGGACTTATTTGTAAGCGAACATCCGGGACTTATAGTACAACTATGAGGGCTACATGGCTCTAGCTTTAGCTCATGAGGATCTTTTCTGGCTTGTTAGTGGTTACCTTTGTTGGTGTAAGAATGGCTTGACAAATCGGGTATAGTGCGGCCTTGTTTCCTTGTGTATAGGCTGCGCGTCATTGTGCCATCGAGAAGGGGGGCTCTACATCTATTTGCTGAGTGAATCTAGTGGCCCTAACTTGTTAGACAAATCTTTGAAAGGCTTCATAGTGAACCCTGCCTGCTCACCTTGGAAGTGTTTTAGGAGTTATAAACTAAAGCATATGGGTATCACGACTCATAGTGAAAGTGTACAACCTCTATAGAGTGTAAAACTGGTATATCAGCTGTGCTCACAGTCATGAGCGGCCTTGGACCCTTATGAAATAGATGATCATAAAGAATTATCCATTTATGCTATTCATTATTCACGTTTACATTGATCATGTGTTTTACTTTAGGATTAAAACAACTTGTTGCTACTCTTATGCTAAAATTATAACAACTAAAAGCTAAATGTTGTTAAACCTGTGTCAAGCCTTTGAGCCTAATGAACCCCATGTTACACTTGTTGAGTACGAGATGTACTTATGCTTGTTTATTTTCATTATTTGGATAAAAATCCCGGATGGGTAACAGATGGCTATGGTAATAACAACTTTCCTGAGGATTACTAAACTTGTGTAAACCAGTTGATGTCCCTATGATATGGAGCTTCCACGAGAGGTTTTTCTTTATATTTCCGCTACATTTATGTGAAGACTCTGCCTTATTATACATGATGTAATAAACACTTATAATGATACTATCTATAATTTGTTGGCTTATGTGTGTGACTGATCTCTGGGCGCACATAAGATTATGCATCCCATTTTATCCTTAAAATTGGGTGTGACAGATTAGTATCAGATCCAGGTTGACTGTAGGATGCAAGCCTAGTTAGTAATGGTCATTTTAGTCTCTTTTGCTTCCCTCATTTCATGCTTACTACTCCACTCTTGTTATTTGCTAAATTTTACGCTTCTTTTGTCTCACTCTGTTATGAAAATTATTGCTTCTATTCTAACTAAATCTAATTTTGTAGATGCCTCATGCCCATAAGACCACCCGTATCAGCACCAGAGGCTACTACCCTCCTCATGGCTTGTATGAGCCCATGGAGCCACGTGAGGAGGAGGAACCTCAGGAGCAAGAAGTCGACTCGTCGGCACCTGCACCTGCACCTATGCCTGAGCCACCCTAGGAAGAACCCAAAGAAGTAGAGGTCATTGTATTATCTGATGAGGAGGAGGAGGGGGATGCCATTTAAGAAGATCAGCCTACCATTTCCATAGGATGGACTACAAAGATCTGGTACAAGCCGGGGTGTGAATCCTCCATTTCGCACCATTGACTTATGAGGATTCTTAAGACTTACCACGCTGATTGGGACACAAATATGGAGTATGTATACAAAGAATATATGCACCCTTTGGAGGACACTTATTGGAAGACTAGGGCATGCACCTCTATCAGGGATGAAGAGAAGGAAGCATACTAGCTGGACGTGAGCTATTCGCATCATGCTCGTCGTGCCACCATGGAAGATGGCATAGAAGATGCAGTCCCTGAAACCTACGTGGGTCTTCATGGTCGCCATTTTGAGGATATGAAGGAGGACCAAAATCGATTCCTCCCTTGCTAGTTTTGGGCAATGATGGACCCTTAGGGCATGGATCTAGCTACTCAAGTGATGGTGCACTTTTGCTGTGAGTTAGTAGGGAAGATTCGGTGATTGGAAGATTAGTTAAAGGCACAGCAAAAGACTCTTAAGAGGTATCAACAAGTGATAGATGACCAAAGGGAGTGCCTTAGCCTACCAAGGGTTTATGAGAAGCTTCCCCATAAACATCGCCCATAGGTGTTGGAGTTCCTTTCTATGTATTAAGACATTAGTAGCTCGGGTCAAGTTGAGTCAAGTCAAGTCTAGTAGTGTGGTGTAAACTTTGGTGTGTCTAGTTTATTTATTATTATGTTTATGTGTGAGTTAGATTTTTGTAATGAGTGCTAGAACCTTGTGAGCATGTCGCAAGTTCCATAGTTAAGAATATTAAAATTTGAGTCAACAAATAAATAGTTGGGCTTGGTATAGCTTGTCCTCTTGGATCTGTTTTTTGGAGCAGTCTGCCTTTATGTCAATGCAAATCTAAATCTACTTGACCAAAAATTATGAAATTTTTATGGGAATAACTAGACTTAAGTATGTTTCTAATGTCACTAGAATCACCCCTAAATCTGATCTGGTTTGTGAGATATAGCTATTTCATGTTGAAGTTTCTGCGCAGTCTAGAATCTGGAACAGTTCGGTTGTGTCCTATTTTTTATTAACCTAACGACATAATCTGGGCATGTGATCTGAATAAAAGTTGTATATAATTTTAGAATATTTCCAAACATATAAAGAATGCCTCTTTTGTATATCTAGAACTCGAGATATGATTGTTTTACTGAGCTGCTGATGTTGGAACTCGTCTAGAAAATTTTCAGAATGTATTCTATATCTCTATAAGTGTCTATAACTTAGAAATCTCCAAAATTTTGAATATTTGTTTTGGATGTTAGATGTCTAGAAGAGGAAGAGGCCAAGGTCATGGAGGTGTTCCCCCACCACCACCACCACCACCACCACCGACTATTGAGCATCTTTTAGTAGTGTAGACACAGCTTATGCAAGCTCTGGTGCAGAATCAACCAATTGGTGGGGCACCGCATGACAAGCATGGTAAATTCTTGAAGGGCCGCCCCCTGGTGTTTTCACATGCCACTGATCCACTAGAAGCAGATGATTGGCTTCATGCATTGGAAAAGCAACTTAACGTAGCGCAGTGCGATGACCAGTAGAAGGTGTTGTACGTGTCAGGACAACTCTAGGGAGAAGCTCAAGACTGGTGGGAGGCATTTGAGTCTGGATGACCCACTAATGCACCTCCTATCACCTAGCAGGAGTTTAGAGAGAATTTTAGATCCTACCACATACTTGAAGGATTGATAGAGCTAAAGTAGGAGGAATTCAGAGCTCTGAAACAGGGATCTATGTCTATAGCTGAGTATCGTGACAAATTTGCTTAGTTGTCATGCTATGCTCCGAATGAGGTGGCTGATGATGCTGATAAGCGTCGCTTTCTCAAGGGTCTGTATGATGGTCTGCAACTCTAGCTTATGTCCAATACATACCCCAATTTTCAGATGTTAGTAAACCGCGCTATTGTTATTGACAAAAAACGCAAAGAGATGGAGGCCAAGAAGAGGAGGCTTCAGGGATAGGCCTATGGAAGCAATACTCGTCCGTGCACCAATCCTCAGCAAGACTTCTAGTAGAGGTACTAGGGACCACCCAATCAGTGGAATCGTGGTCAGTACTATAACACTCTAGTGTTAAGCATGCATTGTGCACTTGCATTTCATGAGCATAAGCATCATCCAAGCATTCCTAAGCATGCGCATAGGAAGTTTCATCTCATTCACTTTATCTTTATCACATGTGATGTTGCTTATATACATATATACATTTGCCATCATGTGTGACCAATGCATGAAATGGTTGTGGGGTCACAAAAATACCTTAGACATAACTAGGGTGGTAAATGGAACAACTTTGATATTCATGACTCGGACCAAAATAGCCCCCAAGTCATAGTTAATCTAGAAACTCTACTTTTCATGATCCTACTTTGACCAATGTTGAACTATAGCATAGAGTGTTTGTATGGTAGTGCACCCTTAAGCAAAGTTGTAGTAATTGACTAGAGTAACAACTTTTATTTTTCAGCCAAGACCTAATTCAGTTCATAGCATGCTAAAAAATAGCTCCAAAGTAGCAATGAAATACTATTTTTGGACTTGGAGAATTTGCTAAGTCATGAACTGATTTTCAGTTTCGATGTACCATACTTTGAAGCTTTGCATTTTGGAAATGATGGCGAATTAGATGTTACTCCCTAAAGCAAAGTTGGAGTTTACATGTAGCTCTACAAATTTTGTTAATGAAGTTTTTGCAAAGAACGAACGGATTAGGAGATAGAGGTGGAGGAAATCATGTTGTCAGTCATTTCGCCAGGGCCTGATGGCCGTGGACGTCGCGCCATCAGTGGCCGACCACGCTAGGCTGTGGCCACCAAATGGTGGCAGTATGCCAGTGTTGGCCCGGCTGGTCGGGCTAAAGCAGAGTGAAGAGTGAGGTAACGTCGCTGCTCCCTTCATTTCTTGCTCTCTCGCCCTCGCTTGCCTTCCCTCCCACCCACGCACGTAGAGCAAGCAGCAGTGC
Source organism: Miscanthus floridulus (assembly GCF_019320115.1). Lineage (NCBI taxonomy): Eukaryota > Viridiplantae > Streptophyta > Magnoliopsida > Poales > Poaceae > Miscanthus > Miscanthus floridulus. The sequence goes on along the minus strand of NC_089595.1, from coordinate 50,624,669 downwards.
TACCATCGCCATCACCGCATGCCACCACCATGCTCGCTCACCATGCATGTAGCACCACCACCCAATCTACCTTGCCCATAGCTTTGCCACCACCTCCTCTATCTCCTCGACCCGCTAGCTTTATGACTTGAGCAAGGGTAAGGTCACATAGCGCCGTCACTGCCATTGCCGTGGTCTCAGTGCACCACCAAGCTTAAGCTTGCCATGGCCAGCCGCAATTAGTACTCCTCTGACCTCCCTTACCCTTGGTTGCTCATCGCTGTAGGGTTTAGATGCTAAGGCTGAAGCCGGTTTAACTGCTACCATCACCGCCACGTGGGAACACGTGGACGTGCCTTGCGCGTCTGCCATGGCCGCGCGCACGAGCTCGCCACCACTGACCTCAACCGGCCACCTTTAGACCGCTCTAGTGCCCATTATCATGTCACCTAAAGCCTGAGCGTCTTTGCCAAAGACGGAGACCTGCATTCGACCGCTGTCTTGCCAGAATAGTGACCTCACCGCCGTGCTTTTTGCGCCGCCATGCAAGAGGCCGGAGCATGCCGTCGCTCCACCATGACCTAGACCTAACCCTAGATCTTCGCTCGGTCACCACAAAGCTATAGCCATGGTCGCTTGAGGATGCCATGGCCAGGGATGGCAAGAGCGCTGCTGCGTGCCTCCGCTGAGCTGCCATTAGTGTCGCCACCGTAGCCAACCGCCATTAGAGGTCCGACGACCTACCTCATTCTTTGCGGGACGTTGAGAGGAACACGATAGAGGTAACCTCATCGCTGGAGACCTCGCCATTGGTGAGCTATCGCTGGCCAAACACTGTCCTCTATTTTGGTTTCGCTGACAAGCAGGTTGACCGTGGGCCCCATCTGTCAGTCTGTGTGATTCTTTGATTTTCTTATTTGTTTTCACAGATTTGAATACATGTTTGAAAAATTCATATCTAGAGCTAGGAGTGTCCATAATGAGTGAACCAAATTTTGTTGGATTCATCATGAAGTGTACTATTTGATAAAAATATGAAACCTACTGTTTGGGATGTTTTTCTGGGAGAATTAAATTGAGTTATATAAGTGCTTTTAAATTGTTTTCAATCTTGTAAAATGCATAACTTGAGCTAGGAAAGTGATAAAATTGGGATTTTAATTTTTCTGACCTTGTGTTGACATGCTCTAGCTAAGAAAAATACTAAACCTACAATAAGCATACTTGGAATATGGTCTTCCTATTTAATCTTAAATAATTGCTCGTTTCTATTGAAATAAATGGGGTAACAATACATAACTAATGATCATGTAAATTTTTACACAGTGATATGGTGCCTGGATGAATGTAAGAAAAATTTGAAATCTGTTGTTTGACACTTTTCACTGGGCTAAACTGTTTTTGCTAAAATAAGCCTATGCAACTTGTCATTTTTGTAGAGATGAATATATTTATCCAAATGTCTTGAAATTTGTATAGTAGACTTTTGGGGACTTATGTAGGCTACTGTAATTTTCTTAGAATTTATTATACACTTTTGTTATATTTTCCTTATTTCACCTTAGTGTCCAAATAAATTAATAAAGGCATTTAAAGAGATATGCACCTACTTAGTAATGATCAACTAGAAGAAAATTATACAACTACTTGGTCAATGAATGTTAAACTTATCATACATCTTGTAGATAATGATGCTCATACGTATACAATTTAGCATATCATCTCATCTCTTATGCATTCATGATACTCATTTGTGCATATACATGCAATAGGTTCCCTGAAAGGAGTGACTCTACTCAAGTTCAAACCCGAGCATCAGAAGGAGCAACAGGTAGCCTAGGAGCAGGAGGTTCAGGCTGATGGAGGAGTCAACATGGAAGATCTTCCTGAGTGTCTTGACCACCAACCTTCCTCATTCTTGAAAGGCAAGCTCTAGAGCATTATAAGCCTCCTATGTCTTTACTAATATCACTTGCGTCCTTATTGCTTGATGCATTAGGTTATAGGAGTTGATTGAAAACTCTTGCTGCATATATTCACCTTGTCCAGACAAATATATCTTGAATCCTTTGTAGGTCTAGGATCAAATATATGCTTAGCCATGCTTAGTCCAGTAGAAGTCGGGTGATTTCCTATCACCTGCAAGATATAGGTAGATATCTGATCATGGTGGGCTATAATTGCTATCATGGAAATAACCATGTGTTGATAAATCAAAAGGAGACTAGGTGGGATTGTGATAGAGAAGCAACAAGGCATGGGGGTCTTGGTGCCTATTTATCCCCGTCTGTGTCGGTTAAGGACTGATTCGCTATATGTCCTCATATCATGTTGAACGCATGCCTAACACTTAGTTGGCCGGATAAGTTGTTTCGACCATGAAGCCGAGTAGCTCAACTCAAGTCAAGACCCGATAAGTGAAAGTGCGCATGCTAGAGGCAATAAGGATGTGTGGAGAGCCAGTGGTGTGAGTCCAAGGGCAGGCCAGGCCTAAACTTCTTGGCAGACTGATAGAATCTCTGAGGGTGCGATGGTGATCGGACCCGTGACTACACCTGAATTGTACCAAAGGTGACCCAACATGACACCAATGGGGAAGTATGGGTTTGTGTTAGGAATAACTCCTCAACTGGTTGGAATTGATTCAAGTCACCACCTCTCCCAAATAGTGAGAACTTGACTGAGCAGTGACAACGTAGCATTAATTGATGGAACTTGATGGTTATGATGATGCTTAAATTATTACACCGAATATGGTTACTAATGTTTGTTAGCTTAATCAAGTGATTGCTCTAGTATAGGTGCTAATCTAGAGATGCTTAATTGAATAGGTATTTAATTTGATGTTAAAGATATTAAATCTCCAAGTTATGCTGCTTAAGCTTTTATGCAAAAATGTTGTCAAGTTAGCTCCACCAATAAAGCCTTGCATACTCCTTGGTGTCATATTATTTCTGGTTTATGATGGATAAGTCTAGCTGAGTACATTCTCGTACTCAGGATTTATTCCCTCTTGTTGTAGATGCCATGATGTATCATGGGTACTATAAGAACTGCCTTCATCCTACAATGGATGAGGACTAAACCATGGGGCATGGTACTCCGAAGTTATCCCCTCTATTCTACTTTTGCTGGAAATGACCATGGTACTAGCATGTATTTGAACTAAGTGTGATGTTGATGTCAAACTACTTTGCTTCCTCTATTTGAACTTGGTTTGTAATAAATATGTGAACTCTGATGTATGTGAGATACTTGTGAACTATTTGTGAACTGTGATATAACATATGACTGGTTATGTTGAATCATATACGATCTTGATTTGTATGTTGGTTTGTTTGAGATCCTTCATGATTTCATTGGACTACCAGGTTTATATGGGCTCAAGTATGATAGTTTGATCGCTTCGGTGATTGCTATTGTACTTCAGCTCTTATAAATTGGACAGTTCGGTTACAAGTACCCTTAGTGCAATTAGTTCTAGTAGCTTCAATAGAATTAGCAGCAGAGTTGCCCATAGACACCACGCCAGGGAGCACCCAACAACACCCTAATGAAGACCAGTGCCACTAGCACTCCCAACAAGTGTTTCTGTTGTGGAAAAGAGGGTCACCTATCGTATAACTGCCCTAAGAAGCCAAACCAGCAGACCCCACAGAGGCATAATAGTTATCAGAAGCCAGAACCCAACATAGGAAAGGTGAATCATGTGTCTATAGAAACGGCGCTTGTGGAACCAGAAGTCGTGCCCGGTACATTTGATGTCAATTCCACTCTTGCCACTATTCTTTTTTATTCTAGAGCTTCGCATTCTTTCATATCACAAGCATTTGTTAGAACGCATAGCATACCCTTATGTGCCATGAAAAATCCTATATTAGTAAACTCACCAAGAGGTAGTATGCAAGCTTCTTATCATTGTCTTCCAACTAGTCTACCTTAAGGGGGTAGAGTTCAAAGTGAGCCCCATTGTGTTGAGAACATCTGGCATTGATGTGATTCTAGGTATGGATTGGATGATGCAACAACAAGCAGTGATTCAATGTTAGGAGAAGGTAGTTGTTGTGACCACATAGAATGGGGATAGAATCAGTGTCGAAGTTGTAGTGCAGAAGCAGCCGACAACCATAGTGAACTAGCTTGATGATAGCGCCAACAAGGAGGACCCAGTAGTGGATGAGTTTCTAGATGTGTTCCCTGATGACTTGCCATGTATGCCACCTAACTGTGACATTGAGTTTATTATTGAATTATTACCTAGAACTGCACCCATAGCTAAGCATCCATATAGAATGGGGGTTAATGAACTAGAGGAACTTAAGAAACAAATAAAAGAGTTGTAGGAGAAAGGTTTCATTCGTCCTAGTTCGCCACCTTGGGAGCACTAGTTATATTTGTGGACAAGAAGGATGGTACCCAGAGGATGTGTGTTGATTATCGATCACTAAATGAGGTAACTATCAAGTACAAGTACCTGTTACCTAGAATTGATAACTTGTTTGATCAGTTGAGAGGTGCTTGTGTTTTCTCTAAAATTGATCTACGTTTTGGTTATCATCAGCTGAAGATTTGTGCAACTAACATACCCAAGACAACTTTTACTATGAGGTATGGTTTGTATGAGTACACCATTATGTCCTTTGGATTGACCAATGCACCTACATACTTTATGTACTTGATGAATTAGGTGTTCATGGAGTTTTTGGATAAGTTTGTGGTGGTATTTATCGATGATATATTGGTATTCTCCAAAATGGAAGATGAGCACGCTGAACATCTAAGGTTGGTCTTGCAGAAGCTCAGGGAACACAAATTGTATGCTAAGCGAAGCAAGTGTGAGTTTTGGTTGAAGGAAGTTTCTTTCCTAGGCTATGTTGTCTCTAATGGTGGAATAGAGGTAGATCCAAGCAAGGTGAGAGATGTGTTGAACTAGAAACCACCAATCGACGTGGGAGAGATACGTAGTTTCTTGGGATTGGCTAGATACTATAGAAGGTTCATAGAAGGCTTTTCTAAACTTGCCAAGCCAATAAAAGCTCTGTTGGACAAGAATGCTAAGTTTGTGTGGTTTGAGAAGTGCCAGGTTAACTTTGAGGAATTGAAGAAGAGGTTGACTACAGCCCTAGTATTGGTTTTGCTAGATTTGATCAAGAACTTTTCTATCTATTGTGTTGCATCTCGTCAAGGTCTCGGATGTGTTCTTATGCAAGAAGGAAGAGTAGTGGCAGATGCATCCCGACAGTTGAGAAAGCTTGAGCTAAACTATCCTACTCATGATTTGGAGTTAGCAGCAGTGGTTCATGCTCTAAAAATATGGAGGCATTATCTTATCGAACATAAGAGTGATATCTATACTGATCATAAGAGTTTGAACTACATTTTCACTTAGATAGATCTAAACTTGAGACAACATCGATGGTTGGAGTTGATTAAGGATTACGATCTAGAAGTACACTATCATCTTGGAAAGACGAACATTGTTGCCGATGCTCTTAGCAGGAAGAGTTATGCCAATGACGTGCAAGTGGCATCTATGTCAAGTGAGTTGTGTGCTGAACTTAAGCAACTAAACTTGGGTTTCGTCACTAATGTAGTAGAGTTGGTGATAGAGACTACATTGGAGCTAGAGATACACTAGGGTCAGTTACAAGATAAGAGGTAAAAGGAAATCACAGAGAACATAGTGACTGGTAAGGCGCCAGGTTTCTATATGGATGATAATGGAACTCTATGGTTTGGGAAAGGACTATGTGTGCCTGAGAATAAGGCTATACAAGATGCAATTCGTCATGAGGCACATGAGTCTGCTTACTCTATTCATCCCAGGAGTACCAAGATGTACTTATATCTAAAAGAGAAGTATTGGTGGTATGGACTTAAGAGGGATGTGGCTGAATATGTTGCTATATGTGATACATGTTAGAGAGTTAAAATGAAACATCAAAGACCTCTAGGACCATTGCAACCAATGAAGATACCAGAACGGAAGTGGGAACAAGTTGGTATGGATTTTATTGTTGGGTTACCACGCACTCAGAGAGGTTATGATTCAATATGAGTGATAGTGGATCGGTTAACTAAGGTTGCTCACTTTATACCGGTCAAGACTCATTATAAACTACCAAAGTTGGCCCAATTATATAAGGAGAAGATAGTGTGTCTACATGGAGTTCCCAAAAAATATATGGACAGAGCGCTATGTTCGCCATCCTGAAGATGTTCTACTCCCGTCAAGATAGCTACGTCAGCTGCTTGCTAGAGCTCCAACGAGCAAAATCCATGTAACACCAGCTATGATAGCATGTGTGCATGTATCGAAGGGTAGCTAGAGAGGCTCAGCGAGAAACCAATAATGCTATTATAGCTTTAGAAGCTTGGTGGGTTCAGTTGTTGAATGCTATTGCAGAAAGAGATGCAGCTAGGGTAGAGATACAGGACGTTCATGCTAAGATGGACGAGGTCATTTGCCTTGTTGAGACTAGGGAGGCATCTAGAATTCGGACTGTGTTTTACGCTACTAGGCAAACAATGGAGTTTGATCTCAGAGAGCAGGAACTCATACGCCAGATTGAGGAGCTTTAGCTCGATGTTCATTGTCTCAACAACATGGTGAACTCAATTCTTCCTCTAGCTCCAATGGTGGAAGAAGATCCTAATGTGTTAATTGCTGAGGACGATGGCATGGAGGTGGACTCTGAGGATGAGCTTGACAAAGAGGTCAAGCCATTGGAGGATGACCATGGTGATGATGTGTCAAACATCGACAACGACCACCCTGAGGAGTAGCTTAGCTATAGTATCTAGTTAGATGCGCTAGCTCCCTATCTTCGATCCTTTATGTGATGAACTCATAATTTATGTTTTGATCTCATGATGTACTCCTTTGATGTAATCTCGGAACCTTGCATGTTTAATCTATGTCGTTGTTGAACCTTAATAAATGTCCAGTTTGTGTGCTGGCAAGTATTTGGCATGTATGGGAATGCATTGCGTGATCGCTAAGTAATATAATTGGTGATTTTGTGTTGTGGAAATGAATTATTATGCCTCTATTTTATTATATGAATGTAAATTCTCTCCAGTAAATTCAGTTTGGCATAATTATATAATTCCTCTACAATTTTTCTGACATCATCAATAATTACTTGTGGTTGCAATTTTGCAGATGACGTGCACTTGTAGGGGAACTAGTGGAGATGATGCGGGTGGTAGTGGTTCCCATGGCAATGGTAATGAGGACCTCCCACCAACACTGCATCCCACGCCAGCAAAGATGATGGCCTAGCTCATGGAAACCCAATGTTCTATGGGAGAAGTGTTGCGCGGTCTTGCGTAGAATGCTGGCCATGGATGAGGAAGGGACCAACACTAAGGACCTGAACCTAACTAGTTTAGCAATTTTAAGAACTTTCTTGACACCAAGCCTCCTACCTTTAAGGAAGCAGAGGATCCATTGCAGGCAGATGAATGGCTAAATATAATTAAACAAAAGTTTCGTCTCTTAAGGGTCATAGAGCACCTGAAGACAGAATACACATCACACTAGCTGTAGGGGCCTGTAGGCATTTGGTGGAGTCATCATCGATCCACTTTGACTAAGGATGCTCAAATTACCTGGAACTAGTTTAAGGTGACATTTTGGGGACATTATATTCCCTAGGGTCTTATGAGCATGAAACATACAAATTTCATGAGGCGGACATAAGATACCAAGAGCCTAACTGAGTACATGCATGCCTTTAACAATCTATCAAGGTATGCCATAGAGTTTGTTGACACTAATGCAAAGAAGATTGCTAGTTTTAAGAGGGGGCTTAGTATGAATTTGAAGTAGGTGATTATATATACCTAAAAGTGTCACCAATGAAAAAGATACAATGGTTTGGGGTAAAAAGAAAGCTTGCACCCAGATATGTAGGTCCATATCCAATCAATGAGAAAAGAGAAAGAGTAGACTATAAGATCCAGTTACCTCTAGAAATGAGGGCTATCTTCAACGTTTTTCATGTATCCTAATTAAAGAAATGTTTATGTGTTCTAGAAGAAAGAGTGGAGGTTAGAGATATCAAGTTAGAATCGATCTAGCCTATGAAGAGAAGCTGGTACAAATTCCAAATAGCAAGGATAGAGTAACTCAAAACCATGTGATCAAGTTTCACAAAGTGACGTGGAATAATCATAGTGAGCAAGATGGTACATGGGAATGGGAATATTATTTACGCGAGGTTTATCCCACCTTTTATGAAAAATGGTAGGTCTTTCGAATCTTGGGATGAGATTTCTATAAGGGGAAGGACTGTAACACTCTAGTGTTAAGCATGTATTGGGCACTTGCATTTCATGAGCACAAGCATCATCCAAGCATTCATGAGCATGAGCATAGGAAGTTTCATCTCATTCACTTTATCTTTATCACATGTGATGTTGCTTATATACATATATATATGCTTCCCATCGTGTGTGACCAATGCATGAAATGGTTGTGGGGTCACAAAAACACCTTAGACATAACTAGGATGGTAAATGGAACAACTTTGGTATTCATGACTTGGACCAAAACAGCCCCCAAGTCATAGTTATTCTAGAAACTCTAATTTTCATGATCCTACTTTGACCAAAGTTGAACTATGTTGTAGATTGTTTGCATAGCAGTGCACCCTTAAGAAAAGTTGTAGTACTTGACTAGAGTAACAACTTTTATTTTTGGGCCAAGACCTAATTCAGTGCATAGCATGCTCAAAAATAGCTCCAAAGTAGCAAAGAAATGTTGTTTTTAGACTTGGAGAATTTGCTAAGTCACGAACTGATTTTTAGTTTTGATGTACCATACTTTGAAGCTTTGCATTTTGGAAATGATGGCGAATTAGATGTTGCTCTCTAATGTAGCTCTACAACTTTTGTTAATGAAGTTTTTGCAAAGAACGAACGGATTAGGAGATAGAGGTGGAGGAAACTGCGCTATCAGTCGTTTCACCAGGGCCTAATGGCCGCAGACGCCATGCCATCAGTGGGCGACCATGCCAGACCATGGCCGCCACATGGTGGCCGTACGCCGGTGTTGGCTCGGCTGGTCGGGCCGAAGCGGAGTGAACGTTGAGGCGACATCACTACTCCCTTTATTTCTCACTCTCTTGTTCTCGTTCGCCTTTTCTTCCACCCACGCATGCAGAGCAAGAAGCAGCACCACTGTCACCATTGCCACGTGCCACCTTAGTGCTCACTCACCATGCATGTAGCACCGCCACCCAATCCACCTCACCCATAGCTTCGCCACCACCTCCTCTATCTCCTCGACCCGCTAGCTTCATGACTTGAGCAAGGGTAAGGCCACATTGTGTCGTCACAGCCATTTCCATGGTCATGGTGCACCGCCGAGCTTAAGCTCATCGTGGCTAGCCACAACTAGTGCTCCTCTAACCTCCCTTACCCTTGGTTGCTCGTTGCCATAGGGTCTAGATGCTAAGGCCAAAGCCGCTTTAACCACTACCGCCACCACCACATGGGAACATATGGCCATGCTATGCACATCCACCATGGCCGCGTGCATGAGCTCACCACCACTGACCACAACCAGCCGCCTTTAGACAGCTCTGGTGCCCGTTATCATGTCGCCTAAAGCCTAAGCATCATTCCTGAAGATGGAGACCTGCCTTCGGTTGCCGTCTTGCCAGAACGGTGACCTCACCGCCATGCGCTGTGCACCGTGGTGCCACCATGCACATGTCCAGAGCACACCATCGCTCCACCATGACCAAGACCAAAACCTAGATCTTCGTTAGGTCACTACCGTGCTCTAAAAATATAGAGGCATTATCTTTTCGAACATAAGAGTGATATCTATACTGATCACAAGAGTTTGAAGTACATTTTCACTCAGACAGATCTGAACTTGAGACAACGTCAATGGTTGGAGTTGATTAAGGATTATGATCTAGAAGTACACTATCATCCTGGAAAGGTGAACGTTGTTGTCGATGCTCTTTGTAGGAAGAGTCACGCCAATGAGGTGCAAGTGGCATCTATGTCAAGTGAGTTGTGTGCTGAACTTAAGCAACTAAACTTGGGTTTCATCACTAATGTAGTAGAGTTGGTGATACAGCCTACAAAGGAGCTAGAGATACGCAAGGGTTAGTTATAGGATAAGCGATTAAAGGAAATCGCAGAGAACATAGTGATTGCTAAGGCATCAGGTTTTTGTATGGATGATAATGGAACTTTGTGGTTTGGGAAAAGACTATGTGTGCTAGAGAATAAGGCTATATGAGATGCAATTCTTCATGAGGCACATGAGTCTGCTTACTCTATTGATCCTAGGAGTACCAATATGTACTTGGATCTAAAAGAGAAGTATTGGTGGTATGGACTTAAGAGGGATGTGGCTAAATATGTTGCTATATGTGATATAGTCACAGAGTTAAAGCGGAACATCAAAGACCTCTAGTATTATTGCAACCTATGAAGATACCAGAATGGAAGTGGGAACAAAATGGTATGGATTTTATTATTGGGTTACCACGCACTCAGAGAGATTATGATTCAATATGGGTGATAGTGGATCGGTTAACTAAGGTTGCTCACTTTATACCAGTCATGACTCATTATAAAGGACCGAAGTTGGCCCAATTATATATGGAGAAGATAGTGTGTCTACATGGAGTACCCAAAAAATTGTGTCTGACCGGGGTACTCAATTTACATCTCACTTTTGGTAGCAAGTACATAGTTCATTAGGAACAAAGTTGAATTTTAGTACAACATAACATCCTTAGATAGATGGACAAACTGAGAGGAGTAATCAGATTTTAGAGGACATGTTGGAAGCTTGTGCGTTGGAGTATGGTACAAGTTGGGACAAGAGTTTTCCTTATATAGAGTTCTTGTATAACAACAGTTATTAGAAGAGTCTCAATATGGCACCTTTCGAAGCTTTTGTATGGACGAAAGTGTAGAACTCTGTTGTTTTGGAATCAAAATGGGACAAACTCAAGTGTTTAGACCGGATGTTTTAAGAGATGCAGAGGAGCAAGTAAGGATGATTAGAGATAACTTGAGAGTGACGCAGTCTCGATAGAAGAGTTATGCTGACACTCGGAGAAGAGAATTGGTTTTCAAAATAGGGGATTGTGTTTACCTAAAAGTATCACCTATGAGAAGTGTGAGAAGGTTTAACATGAAAGGAAAGTTAGCACCAAGGTATATTGGGCCTTTTAAAATTAAAGAGAGATGTGGTGATGTAGCTTATTAGTTGGAATTGCCTGAGAGTTTGTTAGGTGTACATGATGTGTTTCATGTGTCTTAATTAAAGAAGTGTTTGCATGTACCAGAGGGGTAGATACCAATAGAGAAGCTTATAGTTAAGGAAGATCTCACCTATGAGGAATTTCTGGTAAAGATTTTGGAGACAACAGAAAGGGTTACGAGGTGACGAGTTATAAAGATGTGTAAGGTTCAGTGGAATTGGTATACTGAAGATGAGGCTACTTGGGAAAGAGAAAAGGATCTAAGGAAAACATACCCGTAGTTTTTTGAGTAAGCATCATCCAAATCTCAAGGATGAGATTCATTTTAAGGGGGTAGAATTGTAACACCCTAAAATTTGCATGATTTAAAATACAAGAAAATGATTTAATTATGCCTTTTGTGAGCATTTAAATTTAGAAAAATAAATAACTTTGTTAAAAGTAAAATTAAATATAAGGTCTACATACATGTTTGTGCATTCATGTCGATGCATATTTATTTTTGTGATGCTTTGGTTTGATCAAAATTTGTAAAAGAATTGGAATTTGAATATGAATTGCATTAGAAATTGTGTTTAAGAAAATAGAAAAAAATATTTTTTCTTTCCTTCTCTTGGATCAGGCCTAGCTCAGCTTTCTCTTCGGCCGGGGCCATCTTTAGGCTTTCTTGCATGGCCTATTTCTTCTTTCCCTGCTGGCAGCCCATTCTCTCCGTAGGAGGCCGGCCTAGCTGAGCAGCCCGTTGCCGTGCCGTCCTCCTTTCTTCCCCCGTGTGATGCAGACTAGACGGTCCCACATGACAATGTCTTCTTCCCCACGGCGTTACTGAACTAGAGTCTACCACCACCTTTGACTCCGCCACCGCCATGACTCCGTTCGGCATGCGCTCCAAGTATTCCATGGCCATAAATAGTGGTTGCACCGCGCGCTGCCTCCCTATCTTGCTTCTGAGCCACAACCACCTCACCGAGTAGCTACGCCACAGTGAACCCTAGCTCCACCGCCGCTGCCATTGCCAAGCATCACCTTCCATCACCTCGCACCATGGTAAATCGCCTTGGTTAGTTCGCCGCTTCTTCCTCTATCTCCCGGTGCCTTTGGCTTGTCCCGCCGTATAGGCCGTAGGCCTTCTCCAATAGCTCTAGTGAGCTTTTCCCCTTCGGCCATGGAGCCACCACCGCGCACAGTGTTGCCGGCAGTCTATCCCCGCCTAATCTAATCTACGCCATTAGAACTCGATCCAACGGCCGAGATCACACCGTACCAGTTCGGCCGGCCGTTTTGCAAAAGAGCCCCCACAAGATTTTAAGTTTAAACCCGCGGTCCATGACGTATTCCCTAGGATACATTTTCTATTTTTGAAAACATACTTTCCTTCGGTTATTTCTAGAATATGTTTTCTGTTTCTAAAAACGTAGTTTCTTCGGTTAGATCCAAAATACGCTTTCATCTATTTACAGTTTTGCCACTAGTCTTATTTTGGCCATAAAATCTTTGTTTTAGCTCTGATTTTTATGATCTTTACGTCTGTGTGTTCATAGCGAGATGTAGATTCATTTTACAAACTTTTCATCTTGATTTTATGCTATTGGTGTACTATTCTAATCTATAGTCATTGTTTTCTATGCATGATTGCTTCTAGATGCTTGTGTGTTGCTGTGATTATCGAGTATAGACGGTGTGCAATTCGTGGGTGATGAAGAGTACTACTTTGACGAGTAGTATCCGTAGGAACACTTTGATCAAGGCAAGTGATGAGGACATCACTCCTTTGGATGTACCAGCTGATCCTCCAACCGTCATGCAAGGTCCAATGACTCGGGCTCGAATGCATCAACTCAATTTACAGGTGAGCTCGTTCTTAAGCGATCCTTTTCATATTTTTGAGAATAGGCTACTACCTAATGATGTTATCTTGCTTAGGAACATTGGAGAGGGTCAAGAGGGACTAAGAGGACGTGGAGGAGGTGATGATGACCAGCAAGGACGTCCAACACAAGCCGGAGGCCCAGTCCAACACGAATTCAAGTCTGCCTCGGCCTCCAGGACTAGTCTGCCTTAAACTGGTCACCCAGGACGCATCCGGACTCTGTTTTTGATGATCCACATATGGATGGAAAGCTAATTTGATAAGGAAGCAAATACAAGTAGTTTCCCATCAAAATCTATTCGGAATCAAAGGGAATCATTGAAACAAGTCAGCATCCAGAATCTGCCAGGATGCTGCGACACCGTCTTTTGGTCCGTTGGACCATGTATCGAGTTTGGGCCCATTAGGGGCGCGTCCAGGGGTCTTGCACGACCCTAGAGTCTTCATAAATAGTCGCCGCCCCTCCATTAGGGTTTGGGTTTTGCTTAGATTATTCTATCAAGAAATAGTTTCACCGTTCTTCGGTTTGTGAGACCCCAACTCGTGAGATTAATCTTTCATCTGCAATTTGGTTGCGTTCTTTCTTGTTCTTGCTTGTGTTCTTCATTGCGTAGGCAGGGATTAGCCTTCTTGGTGAGGTCAACCTGGTCCATGACTCGGTTGATAACCAGAGGAGCTATGGTGCTAAGATTGCAGGGTTCGATCTTTCGATCTGAAGCCGGATCGGTGTGTCATTCTCTGCCACAACGATAGTTACCATCACCTGACGGAAGATCGGGATCCCTGTTCCCATTAGCAAGTATAGCATGGTATCATCCTTGTTTCCTATCAACTTTAATACATTTAATTCATATTGCATGTGTCACCTTGATAGGGATTCCCTAGAATTGAACTTATAACTTGTCTCCTATGGGATATGCATTGGGTAGCTTTGCTAGAGCTCAACTAAACCATGATCTTGTAACTTGACTAATGGTATATGAAATAAACAATAAAACATGACTTTTTAGCAACTTGGAAACAGGGAGCCAGAGTGTTAAGCTACTTTCTAAATGCTTCAGATTCCTCTCCCTAAGGACTTATCTCTAAGCGAACATTCGGGACTTATAGTACAACTATGATGGCTACATGGCTCTGGCTTTAGCTCAGTATGAGGACCTTTTCTAGCTTGTTAGTAGTTACCTTTATTGGCATAAGAATGGCTTGATGAATCGGGTATAGTGCGGCCTCTATCCCCTTGTGTATAGGCTACCCATCATTGTACCATCGAGAAGGGGGGCTCTACATCTATTTGCCGAGTGAATCTAATGGCCCTAACTTATTTGACGAACCTTTGAAAGGCTTCATAGTGAACCCTGCCTGCTCACCTTGGAAGTGTTGTGGGAGTTATAAACTCAGGCATATGGGTATCATGACTCATAGTGAAAGTGTACAACCTCTACAGAGTGTAAAACTGGTATATCAGCCGTGCTCACAGTCACGAGCAGTCTTGGACCCTTATGGATTAGATGATTGCTAAGTATTATCCATTTATGCTATTCATTATTCACGTTTATATTGATCATGTGTTTTACTTTGGGATTAAAACAATTTGTTGCTACTCTTATGCTAAAATTATGACAACTAAAATCTAAATGTTGTTAAACCTATGTCAAGCCTTTGAGCATCATGAACCCCATGTTACACTTGTTGAGTACGAGATGTACTTACACTTGTTTATTTTCATTATTTGGATAAAAAACCCGGATGGATAACAAATGGCAATGGTAATAACGACTTTCCTAAGGATTACTAGACTTATGGTAAACTAGTTGACGTCCCTATGATATGGAGCTTCCAGGAGAGATTTTTCTTTATACTTTGGCTACATTTATGTGAAAACTCTGTCTTATTATACGTGATGTAATAAAGACTTGTGATGATACTATCTATAATTTATCTGCTTATGTATGTGACTGATCTCTAGGCACACATAAGATTATGCATCTCATTTTATCCTTAAAATTAGGTGTGACAGATTGGTATTAGAGCCAGGTTGACTGTAGGATGCAAGCCTAGTTAGTAATGGTCATTTTAGTCTCTTTTGCTTCCCTCATTTCATGCTTACTACTCCACTCTTGTTATTTGCTAAATTTTATGCTTCTTTTGCCTCACTTTGTTATAAAAAATATTGCTTCTATTCTAACTAAATCTAATTTTGTAGATGCCTCATGCCCATAAGACCACCCATATCAGCACCGGAGGCTACTATCCACCTCGTGGCTTGTATGAGCCCATGGAGCCACATGAGGAGGAGGAACCTTAGGAGCAGGAAGTCAACTCGCTAGAACCTGCACCTGCACCTACGCCTGAGCCACCCTAGGAAGAACCTAAAGAAGTAGAGGTCATTATATTATCTGATGATGAGGAGGAGGAGGTTGCTATTCAAGAAGATTAGCCTACCCCTACCATAGGATGGACTACAAAGATCTGGTACAAGCTAGGGTGTGAATCCTCCATTTCGCACCACCGACTTATGGCGATTCTTAAGACCTACTACGCTGATTAGGACGTAGCTGTGGAGTATGTCTACGAAGAACATATGCACCCTCTAGATGACACTTATTGGAAGACTAGGGCATGCATCTCCATCAAGGATGAAGAGAATGAAGCATACCAGCTAGACACGAGCTATTCGCATCATGCTCGTCGTGCCACCATGGAAGATGGCATACAAGATGCAGCTGCTGAAGCCTGCATGGGTCTCCATGGCCGTCTTTTTGAGGATATGATGGAGGACCAATATCGATTCCTCCCTCGCCAACACCCTTAATTGGAGTGGGCAATGATGGACCCTTAGGGCATGGATCCAGCTACTCAAGTGATGGTACACTTTGGCTGTGAGTTAGTAGGGAAGATTCGACTACTGGAAGATCAGTTAAAGGTACAGTAGGAGACTCTTAAGAGGTACCAAAAAGTAATAGATGACCAAAGGGAGTGCCTTAGCCTACCAAGGAATTATGAGAAGCTTCTCCACAAATATCGCCCATAGGTGTTGGAGTTTCTTTCTATGTAATAAGACGTTAGTAGCACGGGTCAAGTTGAGTCAAGTCGAGACTACTAGTGTGGTGTGAACTTTGGTGTGCCCAGTTGATTTATTATTATGTTTATGTATGAGTTAGATTTTTGTAATGAGTGCTGAAACCTTGTGAGCATGTCCGCAAGTTTCATAGTTAATAATATTAAAGTTTGAGTCAATAAATAAATAGTTGGGTCTAGTACAGCTTGTTCTCTCGGATCTATTTTCAGAGGAGTCTGCCTTTATCTCAATACCAGTCTAAATCTACACAACCAAAAATTTTGAACTTTTTATGTGAATAACTAGACTTAAGTATGTTTCTAATGCCACTAGAATCACCCCTAAATCTGATCTAGTTTGTGAGATATAGCTGTTTCAAGTTGAAGTTTCTGCGCAGTATAGAATCTAAAACCGTTTTGGTTGTGTCCTATTTTTTATTAAGCTAACGATAGAATATGGGCATGTGATCTGAATAAAAGTTCTAGATAATTTCTTAATATTTCCAACCATATAAATAACTCCTCTGTTGGATATCTGGAACTTGAGATATGACTGTTTTACTGAGCTGCTGATGTTGGAACTTGTCCAGAAAATTTTCAGAATGTATTCTATATCTCTATAAGTGTCTATAACTTGAAAATCTCTAACTTTTGAATATTTGTGTTGGATGTTAGATGTCTAGAAGAGGAAGAGGCCAAGGTCATGGAGGTGTTCCCCCGCATCCACCACCACCACCGCCACCAACTATTGAGCACCTTTTGGCAGTGTAGACATAGCTTATGCATGCTCTGGTGCAGAATTAGTGGAATCAACCAATTGGTGGGGCACCGTGTGACAAGTGTGGTGAATTCTTGAAGGGCCACTCCCTAGCATTTTCACATGCCACTGATCTACTAGAAGTAGATGATTGGCTTCGTGTAGTGGAAAAATAACTTAACATAGCATAATGCGACTACCAACAAAAGGTGTTGTACGCGTCAGGACAACTCCAGGGAGAAGCTCAAGACTGGTGGGAGGCATTTGAGTATGGATGTCCCACTAATGCTCCTTCTATCACCTGGTAGGAGTTTAAAGAGAATTTTAGATCCTACCACATACCTGATGCATTGATAGAGCTGAAGTAGGAGGAATTGAGAGCTCTAAAATTGGGATCTATGTCTGTAGCTGAGTATCGTGATAAATTTGCTCAGTTGTCACGCTATGCTCCGAACGTGGTGGCTGATGATGCTGATAAGCAGCGTTGCTTTCTCAAGGGTTTGTATGATGGTCTACAACTCCAGCTTATGTCTAATACATACCCTAATTTTCAGACATTGGTAAACCGCGCTATTGTTATTAACAATAAGCACAAAGAGATGAAGGCCAAGAAAAGGAGGCTTTAGGGACAGGCCTTTGGAAACAATACTCGTTCGTGCACAATCCTCAGCAAGGCTTCCAGCAGAGGTACTAGGGACCACCCAATTAGTGGAATCGTGGTCAGTATTGTATCACTCTAGTGCTAAGCATGCATTGAGCACTTGCATTTCATGAGCACAAGCATCATCCAAGCATTCATGAGCATGAGCATAGGAAGTTTCATCTCATTCACTTTATCTTTATCACATGTGATGTTGCTTGTATACATATATATGCTTGCCATCGTGTGTGACCAATGCATGAAATGGTTATGGGGTCACAAAAACACCTTAGACATATCTAGGATGGTAAATGTCACAAGTTTGGTATTCATGACTTGGACCAAAACAGCCCCCAAGTCATAGTTATTCTAGAAACTCCAATTTTCATGATCATACTTTGACCAAAGTTGAACTATAGCATAGAGTGTTTGCATGGCAGTGCACCCTTAAGCAAAGTTGTAGTACTTGACTGGAGTAACAACTTTCATTTTTGTAGACACCGTGGCCGAGCTTAAGCTCACCATGGCTAGCCGCAACCGATGCTCCTCTAACCTACCTTACCCTTGGTTGCTCTTCGTCATAGGGTTTAGATGCTAAGGCCAAAGCTGCTTTAACCACTACCGCCACTGCCACATGAGAACATGTGGCCATGCCGTGCACGTCCGCCATGGCCGCGCGCATGAGCTCGCCACCGCCGACCTCAACCGGCCGCCTTTATACTGCTCTAATCCCCGTTATTGTGTCACCTAAAGCCTGTGTGTCTTTCCCAAAGATGGAGACCTACCTTCGGTCACTGTGTTGCTGGAATGGTGACCTCACCACTGTGCGCTGTGTGTCGCTCTGCTGGCATGCACGCGGTTGGAGCACGTCATCACTCCACCATGACCTAGACCTAACCCTAGATCTCTGCTAGGTCACCACGAAGCTATATCCATGCTCACCCAAGCATGCCATGGCTGGGGATGGCTAGAGCGCCCCTCTACCGAGCCGCCATTAGCGCCGCTGCCGTTGCCAAACGCCGTTAGAGGTCCGACGACCTACCTTATTCGATGCGGGACATTGAGAGGAACACGACAGAGGAAACCTCGTCGCCGGAGACCTCACCGTTGGTGAGCTATCGCCGGTCAAACACCATCCTCTATTTTGGTTTTGCTGACAAGCAGGCCCTGTTGACCATGGGCCCCATCTGTCAGTCTGAGTGATTCTTTGATTTTCTTATTTGTTTTCATAGATTTGAATACATGTTTCAAAAATTCATATCTAGAGCTAGGAGTGTCCAAATTGAGTGAACCAAATTTTGTTAGATTCATCATGAAGTGTACTATTTGATAAAAATATGAAACCTACTGTTTGGGATGTTTTTCTAGGAGAATTAAATAGAGTTAGATAAGTGCTTTTAAATTATTTTCAATCTTGTAAAATGCATAAGTTGAGCTAGGAAAGTGATAAAATGGTGATTCTAATTTTGCTGACCTTGTGTTGACATTCTCTAGCTAAAAAATGAAACCTATAGTAAGCATACTTGGAATGTGTTCTTCCTATTCAATCTTAAATAATTGCTAGTTTCTAGTGAAAATAAATGGGGTAAAAATACATAACGAATGATCATGCAAATTTTTACATAGTGATATGGTGCTAGGATTAATGTAAGAAAAATATGAAATCTATTGTTTGACACTTTTCACTAGGCTAAACTATTTTTGCTAAAATAAGCCTATGCAACTTGTCATTTTTGTAGAGATGGATATACTTATCCAAATGGCATGACATTTATACAATAGACTTTTGGGGACATATGTAGGCTATTGTAATTTTCTCAGAATTATTGTTAACTTTTGATATATTTTCCTTATTTCACCTTAGTGTCCAAATATATTTTCCTTATTGTTGACTTTTGACCATCATGTGTTTCTAGAGTGTGTATGATGCCTATGAACTTTTGGTACCATTGGTTGGGCTCAAATTTGATTTTTTGTATGCAGTGAAATATTAATTGCTCTATAATTCAATTTAGTGACTATTTGGATAGTTTTTGTTGTTAAGTAAATTGCATGGGTAAAATGATATTTGCTGTGAATCTTATCAATAACAAAGTTATAGATAACTTGCTTATCTTACTTCTATCAAATGTTCATGGCAATAGGCTAAATGGTTTGAGAGTTATAGCTATTGGAAGTTGGTCTCTAGAAATGCTTGTTCTCTAGAATTTCTGGATAGATCTAGGAAATTGCTTTGTTTGACCCTGATAGCCATTGAATCATCTTGATATGACTACAAGAAAGTTGTAGGCAGTTTTATAAACTTTCTAGAAAGTCCAAGATCATAGTATTTGGTTGAGTAGAACTCTAGATATAGCCAAAATAAGTAGCTACTGTTTAGAGCAGGAATGTCTAAGTCAATTGAAATTGTTTGTCTTATGTGATGCTTGTGTAGATGCTTAGCCTAATTGAGATTAGTTGTTAGGTTCTAAGCCTCTTACTAATGATGAACAAGTTTACCTTAGGTTACTAGAAATTGGTGAGTGTATGTTTCTTGTACTATAGAAGACATATGCACGTACTTAGTAAAGATCAACTAGAAGAAAGTTATACAACTACTTGGTCAACAAATGTTAAACTTATCATACATCTTGCGGATAACCATGCTCATGCATATACAATTTATCATATCATCTCATCTCTTATGCATTCATGATACTCATTTGTGCATATGTATACAATAGGTCCCCCAGAAGGAGTGACTCTACTCGAGTTTGAACCTGACCATCAGAAGGAGCAATAGGCAGCCAGGAGCAGGAGGTTTAGGCTGAAGGAGGAGTCAACATGGAAGATCTTCCTGAGTGTCCTGACCACCAACCTTCCTTGTTCTTGAAAGGCAAGCTCTGGAGCATTATAAGCCTCCTATGTCTTTACAAATATCACTTGCGTCCTTATTGCTTGATGCATTAGGTTATAGGAGTTGATTGGAAACTCTTGCTGCATATATTCTCCTTGTCCAGACAAATATATCTTGAATCCTTTGTAGGTCTAGGATCAAATATATGCTTAGCCATGCTTAGTTCAGTAGAAGTCGGGTAATTTCCTATCACCTACAAGATATATGTAGATATCTGATCATGGTGGGCTATAATTGCTATCGTGGAAATAACCATGTGTTGATAAATCAAAAGGAGACTAGGCAGGATTGTGATAGAGAAGCAACAAGGCATGGAGGTCTTGGTGCCTATTTATCCCTGTCTATGTTGGTTAAGGACCGATTCAATGTACGTCCTCATGTCATGTTGAACACATGCCTAACACTTAGTTGGCCGGATAAGTCGGTCCGACCATAAAGCTAAATAGCCTAACTTAGGCTAGGGCCTAGAAAGTGTGCACGCTAGAGGTAGTAAGGATGTGTGGAGAGCCAGTGGCACGAGTCTAAGGGTAGGATGGGCCTGAACTTCCTAGCAGACTGGTAGAATCTCTAAGGGTGCGGCACTGATCGGACCTGTGTGTAAGACCCTAGGTGTTAGTCTTGCATAATTTGACTTGCATTGCATGAGCATACTCATCGAGCATTCATATATAAGCTTTTACATATGAAACGTACAACTGAAACATGCCTTGTTATTTTATGTTTCCATATGTGTATGCATATGATCATGTGTGAATAAGTGTAAATGGTTGATGTTGGTCACTAAAGCACCTTAGCTACACTTAGGATGACTAATGGAATAATGTTCATGTAGATCACTTGATGTAATTAAGCTCCTAAGTAATGATATGCTTGTTGACCTTGGAATTATTATATGTAACCAATGTATGAAATACTTGTGTGACTTTAGGAATACCTTAAACATGTTTATAATGTCACTATAAACAACTTTGGTATTGATGACTAGGGCTAGTTTGGTCTCTAAGTCATAGTTACAGTATAAGTCATCATGTGAAAGTGGTATGTTTGACCTAGGTTGAACTATGTCATAGAGCCTTTGCATGGATGTGTACACTATATCAAAGTTGTTTTTGAGTAGAGAAACAACTTTTATTTTTGGGTCATGAACAAATTCAGTGCCTAGCTTGGTCATTTAGTGCTCACAAAAATCAGCAAAACACAATTTTTCCACACTTAGAAAATTTGCTAAGTCATTTTGAGTTTACAGTGTGACGTGCTCCACTTTGTGCTGATGTATCTTCCTAACCATGGAGAATTAGACTTTGATTTCTAAAGCAACCTTGTAGCTCATACATAGGTCTACAAATCTTGTTTTAACATTGTATGCTAATTCGCCACCGTTTAGGAGCTTGAATGGCTTGAAAACTCGTTGTTAGGCTCGCCATCGGATGCTGATGAACACCGCGTCGTGCATCGAGGTGGCTGACCGCGGGCAAAGATAGGCCGCCGCATGGCCACCACTAGCTAGCATCGGGCCCTCGCCACAGCATGCTGGCGCTCGATATCTGAGACCCCACACACCTTAGTTCGCACTCACACACTCACTTTCTCCCTCTCCACCATTCTCTCTCGCTCCCGCCTTGGAGAGCCAAGCACCGCCGAGCACCCGCACCACTCCATCGTCGCCTAGTGCTCGCTCCACCATGCCATTGCTACCTCCATCTCGCAACTAGCTTTGTCGTGTTCCCCTCTACCTCCTCGATGTGGTTGCAGCGCCAAACGAGCTATGGTGAGGGCAAAATCGCCATTCCCGTCCTCGCCGGAGAGCTCGGCTTCAATGGCCGCCTCCACGGTGAGCTTGCCACTACTTAGCTCCATCGTGCGTTCCTTCACCTTTGTCGCGTTAGGGCTTGGTCAGGGTGTAGTCTAGCCAGTAGCATGGCGTTACTAAGATTGGTTGCCCCGCCGGCGCAAAACATGACTTGCAGCGCCGCCGTGCTCTTACCGCTGCGCCACCGTGCGCGTGGGTAGATCTCATTGAAGCACCTCGCCTAGCCTAGGTAGTCGCAATAGGGTCATGTCATCACCATAGAACTCGTGTGCTCCTCGCCTGGCCTTGCCATGGTCGGAGATGGCCGGCGTACCGCAGTGCAGCGCCACCATGCCGCCATGGCTGGCGATGAGGTGGCTACTGTGCGTCTGCGCTGCCACCATCTATGTCAGTCAGTGTGGCTTGACGAGTAGGTCACGTAGGTGTGGCTAGTTTCGCCAGAGATCTTGCCGTCGGCGAGATAGCACCGGACAACCACCATGCTCTGTCTTCGGGTCACTGACTGATGGACCACGCTGAACCATAGGTCCCCTCTGTCAGCAACTGCTATTTAGCTGTAGATGTCCATTTTTGGTGAATCAAATTTTGTTCTGCTCCTTATGAAGTGTAGTATTTTATAAAAATATTATATGTACAGTTTCTAGTCTTTTTATTGGTAAATAAAATATGGCAAG
The DNA here is from genome assembly GCF_019320115.1 of Miscanthus floridulus. Lineage (NCBI taxonomy): Eukaryota > Viridiplantae > Streptophyta > Magnoliopsida > Poales > Poaceae > Miscanthus > Miscanthus floridulus. The sequence goes on along the minus strand of NC_089595.1, from coordinate 50,601,746 downwards.
ATAAGTTCTTTTTGAATATTTACAATTTTGTAAAATGTGTAACTTGAGCTAGGGATGTGATAAAATTATGATTCCAATTTTGCTGGTCTTGTATTAACATGCTCTAGCTAGGAAAAATAATAAGATTGCATTAAACTTGATTGAAATATGATCTTTCTATTTATCTATTAATAAATGATGTTTTCTAAAGAAAATTATAGAGATAAAAATATGTAACATTTTGTCATGCAAATTTTTGTACAGTATTATGGAACTATTATGAAGCTTAGAAAATATAGAATCTGTTGTTTGACACTTTACTATAGGGTTAACTATTTTTACTAAAATAGACCTTGCTAGCTTGTTATTTTTGTGTAGGATGTTATACATGTCCAAATGTTATGAAATTTTCATAGTAGTCTATTCTGAGCACTAGGAAGCTACTGTAATTTTATGAGAATTTATTGTACAAATTCCGTTTATGTTTGTTAATTCCCCTAATTATCTAATTAAATTAGTAAAGGCATATAAATAAATAGATTGTGCTTGACCATGATGTTTTCTGTGATGCTTGTGATGCATATGAACTGTTGATATTAATAGTAAGGCTTATAATCAATTGGTTGTATGCAACTAATTAATGATTACTTTATAATTCAAATAAATGGCTGCATATATAGTTTTGGTTGTGTGGATGATTTCATGTCGATAATGGCCTTTTCTGTAAAAACTTGTTAATAACAAGGTTGTAGATAACTTACTAATATACCTCGTGTTAAATTTTCATGGTCATAGGCCATAGGGTTTAAGAGTTTTGGTCGTTAGAAGAATGCTCTCTGAAATATTTTCTTTCTGGATAGATTGGATTAATTGAATTGTTTGACCTAGATAACTGTTCCATCACATCAAGGGGATTAAAAGAAAGTTGTAGACAATTTCATCAGCTTTCTAGAATGTCTACAACCAAATTATTTTGATGTATATAACTCAGTTATGGTTAAAAAGTAGCTATTGTTTTGTAGTTCAGAAAATAAATTGCTGAAGTATTTGCTTAAGTAATAGAAAAGAGATATGCACCTACTTAGTAGAATAGGATGCACTTGTTATTACTTTAACACCATGCTGTTGAAAATACTTATGAGGGTGCATTCATCATGTTTTATCATATTATGCGTGTCATCATGCATGCATTCGTGATATCTTATTCCATGATCATACATATAGGATCGACTGAGGAAATAACGTTGTTGGAATTCAATGAAGAAGAGGAAGGGGATTAGCAGGAGACTCCTCAAGCCATAGCTCCCAGAGAAGAGAAGACCCCTGAAAGAGCTCCCTGAGTGCCTAGATCACCACCCCACCTCTTTTCTCAAAGGCAAGCTCTAGAGCATTCTAAGTCTCCCATTATTTTAGAAAATACTACTTGAGTCCTTTACATTTGATACATTAGGTTATAAGAGTTGATGGGAAACACTTGATGCAGGGAACTACCTTGTCTAGATATATACACCTTTAACCCTATGTAAGTATAGGATCGAATATATGCTTAGCCATGCTTAGACCGGTAGAAGTCGGGTGATTTCCTGTCACCTACGAGATATATGTGGATACTGAAGCATGATTGACTATATTTGCTATCGTAGAAAAAAACCATGGGGTAATGTAAATGGAGGATGAGCGAAGTCTATGTGTAGGTTGACTCATGTGATTCCATCTGTGTCAATTAAGGACCGTATCGTTCTTGGCACTTCTGATAAGATTGAACGCATGCCTATCACTTAGCTGGCCAGATAACTCATTCCGACCATGAAGCTGAGTAGCTCAACTCAGGCCAGGCCCCGTTATGTAAAAGTGTGCACTCTAGATGGTAGTAAGGATGTGTAGGAGCCAGCCTTGAGTCCAAGGATAGGGTAGTCCTGATCGTCCTGGCAGTTGGTTGTCCCTGATTGTGCGGCACTGGTTGAACCCACGAAATGTGTACCTAAGTTATACCAAAGGTGACCTATGGTGACCGTTGATCTGGTCTGCCTGGGTTTGTATTAGGAATAAATTTCTAGCTGGTTGAAATCGATTCGAATCGCCATCTCTCTCGGACAGTGAGAAACTTGGCTAGTCCCAACATCATAGTAATTGTATTATGGAATGTGATGGTTCGGATAAACATAGAATTACTACACCTGCTATGGTTACTATTGTATGTTATCGAATGGTATACTACATGTTTGGCACAGGATAGTTGCTAACCTAGAGATGAATAGCTATAATTAACTTGTGGACTAAACTATAATTGTATAACTGAGTTAATCGCTTTTTATGCAAAATGTTGTCAAGCTACCTCCATTTATAAAGCCTTGCATAATCCTTGGAGTCAATTTATTTCTAGTTTATGACGGGTAAGTCTAGCTGAGTACCTTCTTGTACTCAGAGTTTTATTCCCATTATTATAGTGTGGGCACAGGGCAACCACAATGTGTTGATCCAAGATTAGGATGAGCGGGCGGATAGTTCTAGTCTTGCTATGAGCACCATGTTTGCAGTAATGAAGATGTTCTATGCTTGTCAAGACACCAGGGACTTCTGGCAGGAGTCCTATACCACTTGCATGGATAAGCTCATGAGGTCCAAAGCCACATAGCGTAAGCTCAAGAAGCATGTGCGCAAGCACAAAAAGGCAGCAAGTGAGGCTCGATGGGAAATTGATCAAGCATATGTAGCTTTGGGAAATCTCCACACCCCAATGGAGCAAGTTGATCAGCAGAGAGCTACCACCCAAGAGGCAAGAGTAGATGATCAAGCAATGTTAGCAAGACTGTGGGAGTAGCTAGAGGCCACCTGTGCTGAGGCATTCACAGCTATGTGTCAACGGATCCTAGCAAACAACCGTGCAGCTTTAGTAGAAGTAGAACGGGATAGGACCCATGCCTTGAGTGTCCAGCAAGACCATGTTGAGAGGGACTTGCGTCAGCAGCTTGCACAGACCCAACATGTAGTGATGGATCTTCAACATGAGGTGCATTATCTGAACAACCAACTACACCCGATCCTTGATGAGGAAGAAGAAGATCCAGAGATGTTAGTTGAAGATGATGGCTAGGACAAGGAAGAAGTGGAGCTAGAGGATGAGGATGATCCTATCTCCGACCTCGATAGTGATCATAATGAAGATTAGAATCACCTAGTAACTAGTTAAGAGCGCTAGATGTATCCCTATTATTTATGTAATGGACTTGTAGTTGAAGTTTGGTAATTTTGATTGGACTCCCATGTAATATTGGTACTTTGCATGTTATTTCATGTTGGGTTGAACTTTAATGCAATTCTAGTTCATTTTATTGGTGATTATGACTTGTATGTTAATGTGCTGCGAGCTCGATAAGTGATCAAATTGGTGATGTCATATTGCAAGAATGAATTATTATGCCTCTGTTTATTGTATGAATTTAAGATTCTCTCTAGTAATTTTAGTTTGGCATTATTATACAATTCATCTCCAATCTCTTGACATCATCCAATTATCACTTATTGTTGCAACTTTGCAAATGACTCGCACTCGTGCTAGAGCAGGCAACAGCTAAGAGGGCCATGATAGTGACTTACCACCACCGCCATCACCATCTATGAATGAGTTCTTTGCATAGTTTCTAGGAAGTTAGAGAACTATAGAGGAAACCCTACGCCTCATTGTGCAGAACATGGCTCGTGCCCGCCAGCAACAACAGGGGCCTGAGCTGAACCAATACAACACTTTCAAGGATTTCCTAGACACCAAGCCTCCTATCTTCAAGGTGGTCGAGGAACCGCTCTAGGTGGATGAATGGCTCAACACTATTGAGCAAAAGTTCCATCTACTAAGGATCATAGAATATCAGAGGGTAACCCATTAGCTGCAGGGACCGGCCGGGATATGGTGGACCCATTTCATGTCCTCTTTACCTGCCAATGCACAGGTCACATGGGAGCAATTCAAGTTAGCCTTTAGGGGACATCACATTCCCCTAGGGCTGATGCGCATGAAGTCAGCGGAGTTCATGTGGCTCACACAAGGGAGTAAGACACTTACTGAATATATGCATGCTTTCAACAATCTGTCCTGTTATGCCCTAGGTTTTGTTGACACTAAAGAAAAGAAGATCGAAAGCTTCAAGAGAGGCCTTGGCACTAAGTTGATGAAAACTATGGCCAACTTGAGGTGCACCACCTACAATGAGTTCATTAGTGATGCATTGACTCAGGAGAACCACAACAATCTACATACGGTAGCGAAGGGCCACAAGTGGGTAGCTGAGGCAAGTGCCTTAGGGTCTTCTCAGTCTAGAGCTCCAGTGGTAGCTAGGCCACAGTTTTGACCACCAACACCCAAGTTTAGGTCTCCTCCACCAAAAGCTCAGACTAATCGACCTCAGAAGGTATTTCATAAGGCGTTCACCATTGCCTTACCCAAGGGGAATGGAGGGCAAGGAAGCTCCATAGGACCCAAGAGCAATCAACTGTGCTTCAATTATAATCAGTTGGGCCATTGGTCCAAAGAGTGCCCCCATCCTAAGAAGAACAACAATCAAAACTAAGGAAGTCAAAGGTAGGTGAATCCTAAGGCACGTCCAGGATATGTGCACTACACTGTTGTTGAAGAGGTTCCCACAGGAGAGGTTGTCACTGCTGGTATGTTTCTTGTTAACAAACATCCCACCAATGTTTTATTTGATTCATGAGCTTCTCATTCATTTATGAGTCAGTCATTTGCATCTAGACATGATTAGAAAGTAATTGAGGTAAGCAAGGGTGGTTATAGTATAAGTTCAGCTTGGGCCACTATCTCTACAAATAAGATGGTTAGAGATGTGCTCATCTCTATACAAGAGAGGGAGTATATGCTAGATCTGATAGTATTGCCCGAATTATCTATAGATGTGATCTTAGGCATGAAATGGATGAGCGATCATGGGGTTCTCATTAACACTATCACTCGGACAATTATGTTGAGAGAACCAAAGGGAGGAAACGCTTTCCTAGTACCACTTTCCCAAAATTTTGAACTTCAAAACTTGTCTTGTGCTATCCAAGCCACTACCCTATGTGATATCCTAGTGGTTCGTGAGTTTCCTAATGTATTCCTAGATGAGTTACCAGGTTTACCACCTGATAGGAATGTGGAATTTAAGATTGAGTTAGTGCCAGGTACGACACTTATCTCAAGGAGACCCTATAGGATGGCACCAAATGAGTTAGCTAAACTTAAAATTTAGTTACAAGAACTGTTGTATAAAGGTCTCATTCAACCTAGTTCATCTCCATGGGGATGTCCAGCTTTATTTGTAAAGAAGAAGAACAAGTCCTTGAGAATGTGTATGGATTATAGGCCACTTAATGTTGTGATCATTAAAAACAAGTATCCTTTGTCTCGTATCGATATCTTGTTCGATCAGTTGGCAAAAGCAAAGGTATTCTCCAAGATTGACTTGAGGCCAGGCTATCATCATATAAAGATCAGGCCAGAGGATATACCAAAAAATACTTTCTCCACTAGGTACGGCTTGTACGAGTATTTGGTCATGTCATTCGGACTAACAAATGCTCCTGCCTACTTCATGTACTTGATGAATTCGGTATTCATGCCCGATATCTTGATTTATCGGAGAATGAGGAAGATCATGCAGAGCATCTGAGAATTGTTCTATCCAGGTTGAGGGAACATAAGTAATATGTAAAATTTAGCAAGTGTGAATTTTGGTTGAGCAAAGTACCTTTCTTGGGTCACATCTTATCGAGAGACAGAATTTCTGTAGACCCATCTAAAGTACAAGAGGTCATGGATTGGAAGGCCCCGACTTTGGTTCATGAAGTTTGGAGTTTTCTAGGGTTAGCGGGTTACTATCATCGTTTCATTCTGGATTTCTTCAAGATAGCTAAACCCATGACTAAACTCCTTTATAAAGATGAAAAATTTAGATGGACACCAGAGTGTGAAGCAGCTTTTCACATTCTTAGGACTCTGTTAACTACAGCTCCTATTTTAGCATGACCTGACATTGAAAAGCCTTTTGATGTGTTCTGTGATGCATCGGATATAGGTTTGGGGTGTGTGCTCATGCAAGAAGGAAGAGTGATTGCCTATGCTTCTCGGCAATTGAGAAAACATGAAGTCAACTACCCTACGCATGATTTAGAGCTTGTAGCAGTTGTTCATGCATTAAAGATATGGAGACATTATTTGTTGGGCAACGTATATCACATATATACTGACCACAAAAGTCTCAAATATATCTTCACTCAACTTGAGCTAAACATGAGACAACGAAGATGGCTAGAGCTGATCAAGGACTATAATTTGGAAGTGCACTACCATCCAGGGAAAGCCAATGTTGTAGTAGATGCACTTAGTCAGAAATCTCATCGCAACACTACGAAAGCATTGTTGGAGGATGGTTTTAATTTGTTACATCCTGTTGTGCTGCACAATATCACTATCGGTTGTTCACTTGAGAGCAAAATCATAGAACTACAGAAGATAGATGTAGGTATATTTCACATCAAGAGAAAGATGCAAGAACAAGAAACCAAGCATTCTAGGTTAGATGAAAGAGGAGTGCTATGGTTTGAGGACCAACTTGTGGTACTAAAAGACCTTGAGCTTAGAAATCAAATTTTAGATGAAGCTCATTCATCCAAGTTGTCTATCCACCTGGGTAGTAGCAAGATGTATCAAGATTGAAAACCCATTTTAGTGGACCAAGATGAAGAAAGAGATCGTCACCTATGTTGCTAGGTGTGATAACTATAGTAGAGTAAAGGCTGTTCATTTGAAATCTATCAGATTACTTCAGCCATTGCCTGTTCCAGGCTAGAAATGGGAAGAAATAAGTATGGACTTAATTATAGGCCTTCTGCTAACACAACAAGGTCATGATTCCATTTGGGTCATTATAGATCATCTCATCAAGTCAGCACATTTTATACCGGTGAACACAAGGTATCCAGCTAGGAAGTATGCTGAGTTGTATATTTCTCAGATTGTGAGACTACATGGAATACCTAGGACTATAATCTCAGATCGAGGACTGCAGTTTATAGCTCGTTTCTGGGAACACTTGCACCAGGCCTTGGGGACTAAACTAATCAGAAGTTCAGCATACCATCCACAAACTTCTGGATAGACTGAGCAAGTGAACCAGATCTTGGAAGATTTGCTAAGATCTTGTGTTATATCTTCCAAGGGTTCATGGGAGAAATGGCTACCTTTAGCTAAGTTCTCCTACATCAGTAGTTATCAAGCAAGCAACAAGATGACTCCTTTTGAAGCCTTGTACAGTCAGAAATGCAGAACTCCTTTGAATTGGATTGAGCCCGGTGAAAGAAGATACTTTGTTATTGACTTGGTCACTGAAGCTGAAGAGCAGGTGCGCATTATCCAATAGCATATGAAAGCAGCTTAGTCAAGACAAAAGAGTTATGCTAATAAAAAAAAGACCACTGACTTTTGAAGTGGGAGACTATGTATACTTAAAAGTGTCACCCATGAAAGGAGTACAGCGATTTGGAGTGAGAAGAAAGCTTATGCCTAGATATGTAGGGCCATACAAGATTACTGAACGGAAAGGGAATGTCGCTTATAAGTTACAACTTCCCCTAGAGATGAGTGCAATATTCGATGTCTTCCATGTTTCTCAGTTGAAGAGATGTCTTTGCATACCTAAGGAAGCCATTGCACCCACCAACATTGAGCTCCAATCGGATTTGACGTATGAAGAGAAACTGATCTGAGTGTTAGAAGAGATGGAAAGAGTAACCTAGAGTAAGGTCATTAAGTTCTACATGGTGGTGTGGAATAATCATAGTGAACAAGATGCCACGTGGGAACGAGATTTCTCCCGCCTTTGTCAAAGAATGGTAGGTCTTGTAAATCTTGGGACGAGATTTCTATAAGGGGGAGGGGCTATAACACCCTAGGTGTTAGGCTTGCATAATTTGACTTGCATTGCATGAGCATACTCATTGAGCATTCATATATAAGCTTTTACATATGAAACGTACAACTGAAACATGTGAAACAGGCCTTGTTATTTTATGTTTCCATATGTGTATGCTTATGATCATGTGTGAATAAGTGTAAATGGTTGATGTTGGTCACTAAGGCACCTTAGCTACACTTAGGATGACTAATGGAACAATGTTCATGTAGATCACTTGATGTAATTAAGCTCCTAAGTGATGATATGCTTGTTGACCTGGGAAGTATTATATGTAACCAATGTATGAAATGCTTGTGTGACTTTAGGAATACCTTAAACATGTTTAGAATGTCACTATAAATAACTTTGGTATTCATAACTAGGGCTAGTTTGGTCTTTAAGTCATAGTTATAGTATAACTCATCATGTGAAAGTGGTATGTTTGACCTAGGTTGAACTATGTCATAGAGCCTTTGCATGGATGTGTACACTATATCAAAGTTATAGTATTTGAGTAGAGCAACAACTTTTGTTTTTGGGTCATGAGCTAATTCAGTGTCTAGCGTGGTCATTTAGTGCTCACAAAAATCAGCAAAACATAATTTTTCCACACTTAGAAAATTTGCTAAGTCATTTTCAGTTTACAGTGTGACGTGCTCACTTTGTGCTCATGTATCTTCCTAACCATGGTGAATTAGACTTTGATTTCTAATGCAATCTTGTAGCTGGTACATAGCTCTACAAATCTTGTTTTAACATTGTACGCTAATTCGCCACCATTTTAGAGATTGAATGGCTTGAAAACTCACTGTCAGGCTCGCCATCGGGCGCTGATGAACGCTGTGTTGTGCGTCGAGACGCATGGATAGGCTGCTGTATGGCTGACACTGGCCAACACCGGGCCCTCACCATAGTGCGCTGGTGCTCGATATTTGAGGCCCCGTGTGCCTCAGTTCGCACTCACTTTCTGCCTCTCCACCGTTCTCTCTCGCTCCTACCACGGAGAGCCAAGCGCCGCCGAGCATCCGCACCACTCTGCCATCACCTAGCGCCTGCTCCACCATGCCATTGCCGCCTCCATCTCATAGCTAGCTTTGTCGTGTTCCCCTCTACCTCCTCGATGTGGTTGCAGCGCTAGACGAGCTATGGTGAGGGCGAAATCGCCGTTCCTGTCCTCGCCGGAGAGCTTGGCTTCCATGGCCGCCTCCACAGTGAGATCGCCGCTGCTTAGCTCTGTCGCACATTTCTTCGCCTTTTGTCATGTTATAGCTTGGTCAGGGTGTAGTCTAGCCGGTAGCATGACATTACTAAGATTGGTTGCCCCACCGACATGGAACACGACATGCAGTGTCGCCGTGCTCTTACCGCTGCGCCACCACGCACACGAGCAGATCTCGTTGGAGCACCTCGCCTAGCCTAGGTAGCCATAATAGGATTGCGTCGTCACCATAGAACTCGTGTGCTCCTCACTTGGCCTTGCCATGGCCAGAGATGGTTGGCGTACCACAGCGCAGCGCCGCCATGCCACCATGGCCGGCGATGAGGTGGTTCCTATGCGTCTGTGCTGCCACCATCTATGTCAGTCAGTGCGGCTTGACGAGTAGGTCACATAGGTGTCGTTGGTTTCGCTAGAGATCTCATCGTTGGCGAGATAGCGCCGGCCGACCAGCGTGCTCTATCTTTGGGTCACTGACTGGTGGACCCCGCTGAACTGTAGGTCCCCTCTGTCAGCGACTGCTATTTAGGGTTTCTATTATTTCTTTTACAAATTTTTGTACTAACTTTGAAAAATCATAAGTTGAGTTGTAGATGTCCATTTTTGGTGAACCAAATTTTGTTATGCTCCTTATGAAATGTAGTATTTTATAAAAATATGATATGCACAGTTTCTAGTCTTTTTATTGGTAAATAAAATATGGCTAGATAAGTGCTTTTTGAATGTTTACAATTTTAAAAAATGTGTAACTTGAGCTAGGGATATGATAAAATTGTGATTCAAATTTTGTTGTTCTTGTATTGACATGCTCTAGCTAGGAAAAATAATAAGCTTGCAGTAGACTTGATAGAAATATGATCTTTCTATTTATCTATTAATAAATGGTGTTTTCTGAAGAAAATTATAGGGATAAAAATATATACCATTTTGCCCTGCAAATTTTTGTACTGCATTATGGCACTATTATGAAGCTAAGAAAAATATAGAATCTATTGTTTGACACTTTTCTATAGGGTTAACCATTTTCATTAAAATAGACCTTGCTAGCTTGTCATTTTTGTGTAGGATATTATACATGTCCCAATGGTATGAAATTTTCACAGTAGTCTATTCTAAGCACTAGAAAGCTACTGAAATTTTATGAGAATTTATTGTGTAAATATGTTATATGTTTGTTAATTCCTCTAATTATCTAATTAAATTAGTAAAGGTATTTAAATAAATAGATTGTGCTTGACCATGATGTTTTCTGTGGTGCTTGTGATGCATATGAACTGTTGATATTAACAGTAAGGCTTAGAATCAATTGGTTGTACACAACTAATTAATGATTACTTTATAATTCAAATAAATGGCTGCATGTATAGTTTCGGTTGTGTGGATGATTTCATATTGATAATGGCCTTTTCTGTAAAACTTGTTAATAACAAGGTTGTAGATAACTTACTAATATATGTTGTGTTAAAATTTTATGGTCATAGGCCTTAGGGTTTAAGAGTTTTGGTCATTAGAAGTTTGATGTCTGAAATGTTTACTTTCTAGACATATTTGATTAACTGAATTGTTTGACCTAGATAACTATTACATCACATCAAGGGATTAAAAGAAAGTTGTAGACAATTTTATAAGATTTCTAGAATGTCTATAACAATATTATTTTGATGTATATAACTCCAGTTATGGTTAAAAAAGTAGCTATTGTTTTGTAGTTTAGAAAATAAATTGCTGAAGTATTTGCTTAAGTAATAGAGAAGAGATATGCACCTACTCAGTAGAATAGGATGCTCTTGTTATTACTTTAAGACCATACTATTGAAAATACTTACGAGGGTGCATCCATCATGTTTTATCATATGATATGTGTCATCACACATGCATTCATGATATCTTATTCCATGATCATGCATATAGGATCGACCAAGGAAATAATGTTGCTGGAATTCAACGAAGAAGAGGAAGGGGATCAGCAGGAGACTCCTCAAGCCATATCTCTCGAAGAAGAGGAGTAGACCCCAAAAAGAGCTCCCTGAGTGCCCGGATCATCGCCCCACCTCTTTTCTCAAAGGCAAGCCCCGGAGCATTCTAAGGCTCCCATTGTTTTACAAAATACTACTTGAGACCTTTATGTTTAATGCATTAGGTTATAAGAGTTGATTGGAAACACTTGATGCATGGAACTACCTTGTCTAGATATATACACCTTTAACCCTATGTAGGTCCAGGATTGAATATGTGCTTAGCCATGCTTAGACTGGTAGAAGTCGGGTGATTTCCTGTCACCAACAAGATATAGGTGGATACCAAAGCACGGTTCGCTATATTTGCTATCGTGGAAAAGAACCATGGGGTAATATAAATGGAGGACGAGTGGAGTCTATGTGTAGGTTGACTCATGTGATTCCATCTGTGTCGATTAAGGACCGTACCATTGTTTGTGCTTCTGACAAGATTGAACGCATGCCTATCACTTAGCTGGCCAGATAACTCGTTCCGACCGTGAAGCCGAGTAGGTCAACTTAGGCCAGGCCCTGTTCTATAAAAGTGCGCACTCTAGATGGTAGTAAGGATGTGCAGGGAGGTAGCCTTGAGTCTAAGGGCAGGGTAGTCCTAATCGTCCTAGCAGCTGGTTGTCCCTGATTGTGCGGCGCTGGTTGAACCCACGAAATATATACCTATGTTATACCAAAGGTGACCTAAGGTGACCACTGATCTGGTCTATCTGGGTTTGTGTTAGGAATAAATTCCTAGCTGGCTGAAATTGATTTGAATCGCCGTCTCTCCTGGACAGTGAGAAACTTGGCTAGTCCCAACATCGTAGTAATTATATTATGGAATGTGATGGTTCAGATAAACATGGAATTACTACACGTGCTATGGTTACTATTGTATGTTATCGAATGATATACTACATGTTTGGCATAGGATAGTTGCTAACCTAGTGATGAATAGCTATAATTAACTTGAGGACTAAACTATAATTGTATAACTGAGTTAATCGCTTTTTATGCAAAATGTTGTCAAGCTACCTCCATTTATAAAACCTTGCATAATCCTTGGAGTCAATTTATTTCTGGTTCATGATGGGTAAGTCTAGCTGAGTACCATCTCGTACTCAGGGTTTTATTCCCATTGTTGCAGATGGTACCGTCTATCATGGCTATTGCAAGAACTGCTTCTATCCCATCATGGACGAGGAGTGAGCCTTGGGTAGGCATCTTTAATAATCCCTCTATTATGCTTTTATGGATTGTGATCATGAGTTGGCACTGTATTTGAACTATGTTGACAAATGCTAGTTTTGAACTTAATTTGCTTCCGCTACTATCTATCGAACTTGGTTTGTAATAACTCTATTTCGTACTCTAAGGAATGAACTGTATCTGTGAACTTTATATAACATGTGACATGTATGTTGAATCATGTACAAACTTGGTGATATGTGGATCATTTATCGAGACCCATCATGGTACTCGATGGACTACCAGGTTTATATGGGCTCAAGTATGACAGCGCGGCCGCTTGTGGGCTGCCATTGTACTTGTGCTCTTATAAATTGGTTGGTTCTGCGATAGCGCGACTGTACCTAAATTGTACCAAAGCTAACCCGATGTGACCCCGGTGGGGGAAGTATGGTTTTGTGTTAGGAATAACTCCCTAGCTGGTTGGAATCGATTCGAGTTGTCGTATCTCTCGGATCGTGAGAACTTGACTGAGCAGCAGTAACGTAGCATTAATTGATGGACCTTGATGGTTATCATGATGCTCAAATTATTACAGCGGATATGGTTACTAATGTTTGTTAGCTTAATCAAGTGATTGCTCTAGTACAGGTGCTAATCTAGAGATGCTTTATTGAATAGGTATTCAATTTGATGTCAAAGATATTAAATCTAAAAGTTATGCTACTTAAGCTTTTATGCAAAATGTTGTCAAGCTAGCTCCACTGATAAAGCTTTGCATACTCCTTGGTGTCATATTATTTCTAGTTTATGACGGGTAACTCTAGCTGAGTACATTCTCATACTCAGGGTTTATTCCCTCTTGTTGCAGATAACATGATGTATCATGGGGACTATAAGAATTTTCTTCATCCTACCGTGGATGAGGACTAAACCATGGGGAATGGTACTCCTAAGTTGTCCCCTTTGTTCTGCTTTTGCTAGAAATAACCGTGGTACTGGCATGTATTTGAACTAAGTGTGATGTTGATATCAAACTACTTTGCTTCTGATATTTGAACTTGGTTTGTAATAAATATGTGAACTCCGATGTATGTGAGATACTTGTGAACTATGATGTAACATGTGACTGGTTATGTTGAATCATGTACGATCTTGGTTTGTATGTTGGTTTGTTTGAGATCCTTCATGATTTCATCAGACTACCAGATTTATATGGGCTCAAGTATGATAGTTTGATCACTTTGGTGATTGCTATTATACTTGTGCTCTTATAAATTGGACGGTTCTGTTATAGCTGGCATCGAAGCAAGTTTGAACACTAAACTGGTCATATGGGTATTTAAAACAAAGGTTTTATTTTATAAAAATCAGTTTGACAACTTATAGCTATATATATAGGTGTGTTAAAATCTAAATTTTAAATTTAGAGTGGGTCAGTGGTCATATCCTTTATGCCTAGTTAAGGACTATTAGGTGGCTAAATAAGTACTAACATGGGGGGTTTTACTTTCGTCATCCTTACGGCATGTTATTGTATGGATGCCATTCACTTGAGTGGTAATGTATGGATCAATTGCTTCTATGCCCAAGGTAAGAGTGGCAAGACCGCAACGGTGAGCATGTGGTCTAAGGGGGAGAGGTAGCTTTGGTATTGCGGTATATATATATATATATATATATATATATATATATATATATATATATATATATATATATATATATATATATATATATATATATATATATATATATATATAATTGTGGGTTAGCTTTGATACAGCTGTAGATGCATATTTATATGTATGTATGGCATGTATTTACTTTCGGGTAGCTTTGATATAGAAGTATATGTATGGGTATATATATATGGAAGTATTTAGTTGCAACTTAGAGCCCAGATTTACATTTTGGTATATATAATTGTTGGGTTGGGCTGAAATGAAATTCTTGTGCAGGTACACTAACAGCGAAACGTGTAGCCCGATTAGTTACGTGTATTGAGAGAACATATGTATGCCACTGTGTATGTCGCTAGAATTTTAAAATTTTCCTAAGATTCGTGAGGACGTACAGAACATGCATGCATCATGTTCACTCATGCATTTACATTTTTGCATTCCTCACTCCCTTATAATTGCTTACCCCATTCATTAAATTTCTTCTCATGTATGATATCCTCTCACAAGAGTTGCACACTTTGCTATAGATGGCAGCACCAGGAGCCCCGCCTCATAGTGACATGTTCCTGGCTGTGTTTGGCACTCCTACCTTGTTGTGGAGGGTGGTAAACTGAGTTGGGTATGCTGAGCCACCCTGCTACTTCTGGAGGGAAGTGGCAGCTGAGGGGCAGCCATGGTATGATGTGCGGGTGAACATTCTAGCCCATGTAGACAATCCACAGTGGCAAGGTTGGAGTATTGAGTCAGATGGATAGTCTCCTTGGGAAGATGCCGAAGTGGTAGCTTTGGAGACATTGAGTGAGATCTGTCAGGAGTTTGGTGATGAGCTCGTCAACGGTCTAGCCAGAACCTTTCCCCGGGTGGATCCATTGGTGACCGCTTGGATGCAGCCGGGTAGCAATGCACTAGTAAGAGACCGTGATGAACGAGCAGAGAGCACTAGTGCTGCTATGAGCCCTATGTTCGCTATCCTGAAGATGTTCCACTCCCACCAAGATAGCTACGTCAGCTGCATGCTAGAGCTCTAGCGAGCACAGGCCGCGCAACGCCAGCTACAAGGGTGTGTGCATAGGTGAAGGGCAGCTAGAGAGGCTCAGTGAGAAATCGATAATACTATTATAGCTTTAGAAGCTCACCAGGTTTAGTTGGTGAATGTTGTTGCAGAAAGAGATGCAGCTAGGGCAGAGATATAGGACATCCATGCTGAGAGGGACAAGGTCATTCGCCTTGTTGAGACTAGGCAAGTAGCTAGAATCCAGACTGTGTTTTAGGCTACTAGGTAGGCAACAGAGTTTGATCGTAGAGAGAAGGAACTCATACGTAAGATTGAGGAGCTTTAGCTGGATGTTCATCGTCTCAACAACATGGTGAACCCAATTCTTCCTCTAGCTCTAGCGATAGAAGAAGATCCCAATGTGTTGATTGCTGAGGATGATGGCATGGAGGTGGATTCTGAGGATGAGCCTGAGGAAGAGGTCGAGCCTTTTGAGGATGACCATAGTGATGATGTGTCCGACATCAACAGCGACCACCCCGAGGAGTAGCTTAGCTATAGTATCAAGCTAGATGCGCTAGCTCTCTACTTCGATCCTTTATGTGATGAACTCCTAATTTATGTTTTGATCTCATGATGTACTCCTTTGATGTAATCTTGGAACCTTGCATGTTTAATCTATGTCATTGTTGATCCTTAATAAATGTCTAGTTTGTGTGCTGGCAAGTATTTGGCATGTACGGGAATGCATTGCGTGATCGCTAAGTAATATAATTGGTGATGTTGTGTTGTGGAAATGAATTATTATGCCTTTATGTTTATTGTATGAATGTAAATTCTCTCCGGTAAATTTAGTTTGACATAATTATATAATTCCTCTATAATTTTTTTGCCATCATCAATAATTACTTGTGGTTGCAATTCTGTAGATGACACACACTTGTAGGGGAGCTGGTGGAGATGATGCGGGTGGTAGTGGTTCCCGTGGCAATGGCAATGGGACCTCCCACCACCACCACATCCCACTCCAGCACAGATGATGACCCAGCTCATGAAAACCCAATGTTCTATGGGAGAAGTGTTATGCGGTCTTGCATAGAATACTAGCCATGGACAAGGAAGGGACCAACACCAAGGTCCTGAACCTAACCAGTCCAGCAATTTTAAGGACTTTCTTGACACAAGCCTCCTACCTTTAAGGAAGCAGAGGAGCCATTGCAGGCAGATGAATGGTTGAATACAATTGAACAAAAGTTCCATCTCTTAAGGGTCATAGAGCACCTAAAGGCAGAATATGCATCACACCAGCTGTATGGGCCTGCAGGCATTTGGTGGAGTCATCATCGATCCACTTTGCCTGAGGATGCTCAAATTACCTAGAACCAGTTTAAGGCAACATTTCAGGGACATTATATTCCCCTAGGTCTTATGAGCATGAAACCATAATTCATGAGGCTAACACACGGTACCAAGAGCCTAACTGAGTACCCGCATGCCTTTAACAATCTGTCAAGGTATGCCACAGAGTTTGTTGACACTGATGCAAATAAGATTGCTAGTTTCAAGAGGGGGCTTAGTCTGAAGCTGATGAAGACTCTAGCTAATAGCAAGTGTGCCACATTCAATGAGTTTGTTAGTGATGCTTTAACTCAAGATAATTAGAACAACATCTATTCAACATCTAAGAGTCGTAAGAGAGCTTATGAAGTAGGTTCATCTCAGCCAAAAGCTCCTATTGCTGCGAGACCTTAGTTCCACCCACCTACTCCAAAGTATAGACCACCTCAGAAGAAGGTACATACCAGTTAGACCCAAAAAGTGTATTGCAAGGCCTTTTCTGTTGCCCTACCAAAGGGTACCACAGGACAAGGAAACTCTAGCGTTCCACCTAGCAACATGCCATGCTAGAACTGCAACAAGACTAGCCATTGGGTAAGAAATTGGCCCCATCCCAAGAAGAACAACAACCAGAAGTAGGGTAATCCATATGCACATTAGGGACACACGTACTATACCACGCTAGAAGAGATCCCCTCAGATGAAGTTGTTACTGCGGGTACGTTTCTTGTGAACCAACACCCCACAGTTGTTTTATTTGATTCTGGAGCTTCCCATTCATTTATGAGTCAAATATTTGCATCAAAGCATGATCAAAGGGTAGTTACTGTAAATAAGGGTGGTTAATGCATAAGTGCAGTCGGAAATAATATCTCTACCAACCTAGATAGTTAGAGATGTGTGCATCTCAATAAGCAACTGAGAGTATACCTCAGATCTTGTAGTATTGCTAGGGTTGGGGATAGATGTAATCTTGTGTATGAAATGGATGAGTGGCCATGGAGTTCTCATTGACACTTCGACTAGAACCATCATGTTGAGGGAACCCTAGAGTAACAATGCTTTCCTAGTGCCACTTCCTAGAAGTTTTAATCTTCAAAAATTAACCTGTGCTATTTAGACCATGACCCTCCTTGATATTCTAGTGGTATGTGAGTTTTTAGATGTGTTTCTAGATGAATTGCCCAGGTTGCCACCCGACAGGGATGTAGAGTTTAAAACTGAGTTATTACTGGGTACAACATCCATCTCTCGGAGGCCATATAGAATGCCACCAAATGAGATAGCAAGGCTTAAGGTTCAATTGCAAGAGCTCTTAGAGAAAGGTCTCATTCGACCTAGCTCATCTTCGTGGGGTTGTCCCGCTTTATTTGTGAAGAAGAATGCCAAATTCTTGGGGATGTGTGTGGACTACCGACCACTTAATACCATAACGGTCAAGAACAAGTATCCCTTACCTTGAATTGATATCTTGTTTCATCAGTTGTCAAGGGCTAAGGTGTTCTCCAAGATTGATTTGAGATCTGGTTACCATCAGATTAAAATCAGGCCGAAAGACATACCTAAAACTACTTTCTCCACTAGGTATGACATCTATTAGTATTTAGTCATGTCCTTTGGGCTGACAAATGCTCCTGCATATTTCATATATCTTATGAATTTGGTGTTCATGCCCAAGCTAGATAAGTTCATGGTTGTGTTCATCGATGACATTTTGATCTATTCAGAAAACAAGGAGGATCACACAGAGCACCTAAGAGTTGTTCTAACTAGACTAAGAGAACATAAGTTGTATGCTAAGTTTAGCAAGTGTGAGTTTTGGCTTTAGAAACTACCTTTTCTAGGGCACATGCTATTAGAAAATGGGATCTCTGTAGACCCCTCTAAGGTGCAAGAAGTTCTGGATTAGAAGGCCCTGACTTTAGTTCATGAAGTTTGGAGTTTTCTTGGTTTAACAGGTTACTATCGTCGGTTCATTCCGGACTTCTCCAAAATTGCTAAGCCAGTGACAAGATTGCTTCAGAAAGATGAGAAGTTTGTATGGACTCTGAAGTGTGAAGCTGCTTTTCACACTTTATGGACTTTGTTGACTTCCGCTCCTGTTTTGGCACAACCTGATATTGAGAAACCTTTTTATATGTTTTGTGATGCATCAGGTATCGGGTTGGGATGTGTTCTTATGCAGGAAGCCTGAGTCATTGCTTATGCCTCACATCAGCTGAAGAAGCATGAAGTTAATTACCCAACTCATGACTTGGAATTAGCAGCGGTTGTCCATGCATTGAAGATTTGGAGACACTATTTGCTTGGCAATGTGTGTCATATTTACATATATCATAAGAGTCTTAAGTATATCTTCACTCAATCCGAACTGAATATGAGACATAGAAGATGGCTAAAATTGATCAAAGATTACAATTTAGAAGTACATCATCATCTTGGCAAAGCGAATGTTGTTGCAAATGCTTTGAGTAGAAAGTCTCATTGCAATTCCCTGTTAGAAGATGGCTTCAATTTGTTACATCCTACTATGCTGCACAATATTATGATTAGTTGTTCTCTTGAGAGCAAGATCATCAAGCTTCAGAAGACCAATGTGGGTGTGTTCCACATCAAAAGAAAGATGAAAGAGCAATAGACTAAGCATTTCAGGACAGATGAGAACGGTCTTCTATAGTTTAAAGATAGACTGATAGTGCCAAAGGATAAGGAACTTAGAAACTAGATCTTAGGTGAGGCACACTCTTCTAAACTATCCATTCATCAGGATAGTAATAAAATGTATTAGGACTTGATGACCCATTTTTGGTGGACCAAAATGAAGAAGGAAATTGCAGCTTATGTTGCTAAATGTGATAATTGTTGCCAAGTTAAGGCTGTTCATTTGAAACCTGCTGGACTGCTTCAACCACTATCCGTTCCTAGTTGGAAGTGAGAAGAAGTTAGCATGGATTTTATCATTGGACTTCCACCTACTCATAAGAATTTTGATTCCATATGGGTGATTGTGGATCGCCTAACTAAGTCTGCACATTTCATTCCAGTTAGAACCAACTATCGACCACATGAGTATGCTCAGTTGTATTTCTCCCACATAGTACATCTACATGGCATGCCAAGAACCATTGTGTCTAATAGAGGGCCTTAGTTCACTACTCGTTTTTGGAAACATCTACACAAGATGTTAGGCACCAACTTAGTTAGAAGTTCTACCTATCACCCTCAGACCTCCAGGCAAACTGAACATGTAAATCAAATATTGGAAGACATGTTGAGAGCTTGTGTCATCTCTTCAAAAGGTTCATGGGAAAAATTCTTACCTTTAGTTGAGTTTTCCTACAACAATAGTTATCAAGAGAGTATTAAGATGGCTCCTTTTGAAGCTTTGTATGGCCGTAAATATAGAACTCCTTTGAATTGGGTTGAACCCAGAGAAAGGAGATACTATGGTATTGACATCATTAAAGATGCTGAAGAGCAGGTGCATGTCATTCAACAACATATAGAAGCCGCTTAATCAAGACAGAAGAGTTATGCGGACAAGAGAAGAAGACCCATTGAATTTGAAGTAGGTGATTATATATACCTAAAAGTGTCACCAATGAAAAAGGTACAACAGTTTGGGGTAAAAAGAAAGCTTGCACCCAGATATGTAGGTCTATATCCAATCATTGAGAAAAGTGAAAGAGTAGCCTACAAGATCCAGTTACCTCTAGAAATGAGGGCTATCTTCAATGTTTTTCATGTATCCTAATTAAATAAATGTTTATGTGTTCTAGAAGAAAGAGTGGAGGTTAGAGATATCAAGTTAGAATCAGATCTAGCCTATGAAGAGAAGCCGGTGCAAATTCTAGATAGCAAGGATAGAGTAACTTGAAATCGTGTGATCAAGTTTCACAAAGTGATGAGGAATAATCATAGTGAGCAAGATGCTACGTGGGAACAGGAAGATTATTTACGTGAGGTTTATCCTGCCTTTTATGAAAAATGGTAGGTCTTTCGAATCTCAGGATGATATTTCTATAAGTGGGAGGGGCTATAATACTCTAGTGTTAAGCATGCATTGGGCACTTGCATTTCATGAGCACAAGCATCATCCAAGCATTCATGAACATGAGCATAGGAAGTTTCATCTCATTCACTTTATCTTTATCACATGTGATGTTGCTTATATACATATATATATATGCTTGCCATCGTGTGTGACCAATGCATGAAATGGTTGTGGGGTCACAAAAACACCTTAGACATATCTAGGATGGTAAATAGAACAAGTTTGGTATTCATGACTTGGACCAAAACAGCCCCCAAGTCATAGTTATTCTAGAAACTCCAATTTTCATGATCCTACTTTGACCAAAGTTGAACTATAGCATAGATTATTTGCATGGTAGTGCACCCTTAAGCAAAGTTGTAGTACTTTACTAGAGTAACACCTTTCATTATTGGGCCAAGACCTAATTCAATGCATAGCATGATAAAAAATAGCTCCAAAGTAGCAAAGAAATACTATTTTTGGACTTGGAGAATTTGCTAAGTCATGAACTGATTTTCAGTTTCGATGTACCATACTTTGAAGCTTTGCATTTTGGAAATGATGGTGAATTAGATGTTACTCCCTAAAGCAAAGTTGGAGTTTACATGTAGCTCAACAACTTTTGTTAATGAAGTGTTTGCAAAGAATGAACGGATTTGGAGATGGCGGTGGAGGAAATCACACTGTCAGTCGTTTAGCCAGGGCTTAATGTCCACGGATGTCGCATCATCCGTGGACGACCATGCCAGGCCACAACCACCACATGGTGGCCATATGTCGTCATTGGCCAGGCAGGTTAGGCCAAAGCGGAGTGAAGAGTGAGGCGACATCACTGCTCCCTTCATTTCTTGCTCTCTCGGCCTCGCTCGCCTTCTCTCCTACCCACGCATGTAGAGCAAGCAGCAGTGCCATCATCGCATGCCACTGCCATGCTCACTCAATGTGCATGCAGCACCGCTGCCCAATCCACCTTGCCCCATAGCTTTGCCACCACCTCCTCTATCTCCACGACCCACTAGCTTCGTGACTTGAGCAAGGGTAAGGCCACATTGCACTGTCACCGCCATTGTCGTGGTCATGGTGCGCCGCCGAGCTTAAGCTCACCATGGCCAGCCACAACCAGTGCTCCTCTAACCTCCCTTACCCTTGGTTTCTTGTCACCATAGGGTCTAGATGCTAAGGCCAAAGCTAGTTTAATCGCTAATGGCACTGCCATGCGGGAACACATCATCGTGCCATGCGCGTCCGCCATGGCCGTGCGCATGAGCTCGCTGCCGCCGACCTCAACCAGCCACCTTTAGACCACTCTAGTGCCCATTTTCGTGTTGCCTAAAGCCTGAGCATCTTTCCCAAAGATGGAGACCTTCCTTCAGCTGCCGTCTTGCTAGAACGGTGACCTCACCACCGTGCGCTGTGCGCCACGGCGCCACCATGCACACGGCCGGAGCACATCATCGCTCTACCATGACCTAGACCTAACCCTAGATCTCCACTAGGTCACCACAAAGCTATAGACATGCTCGCCCAAGCATGCCATGGCCGAGGATGGCTAGAGCACCGCCGTGCGCCTCCACCGAGCCGCCATTAGCGCCGCCGCCGTAGCCAACCGCCGTTAGAGGTCCGACGACCTAACTCATTCGATGTGGGACATTGAGAGGAACACGATGGAGGTAACCTCATTGTTGGAGACCTCACCATCGATGAGCTATCACCAATCAAATGCCGTCCTCTATTTTGGTTTCGCTGACAAGCAGGCCCCATTGACAGCGGCCCAATCTATTAGTCTGAGTCATTCTTTGATTTTCTTATTTGTTTTCACATATTTGAATACATGTTTAAAAAATTCATATCTTGAGCTAGGAGTGTCCAAATTGAGTGAACCAAATTTTTTTGGATTCATCATGAAGTGTACTATTTGATAAAAATATGAAAACTACTGGTTGGGATGTTGTTCTGGGAGAATTAAATTGAGTTAGATAAGAGCTTTTAAATTGTTTTCAATCTTGTAAAATGCATAACTTGAGCTAGGAAAGTGATAATATTGTGATTCTAATTTTGCTGATCTTGTGTTGACATACTCTAGCTAAGAAAAATACTAAACCTATAGTAAGCATACTTGGATTATGGTCTTCCTATTTAATCTTAAATAATTGCTAGTTTCTAGTGAAAATAAATGGGGTAAAAATACATAACTAATGATCATGCAAATTTTTACATAGAGATATGGTGCTTGGATAAATGTAAGAAAAATATGAAATATGTTGTTTGACACTTTTCACTAGGCTAAACTATTTTTGCTAAAATAAGCCTTTGCGACTTGTCATATTTGTAGACATGGATATACTTATCCAAATGGCATGAAATATGTATAGTAGACTTTTGGTGACATATGTAGGCTATTTTAATTTTCTCAGAATTTATTGTGCACTTTTGATATATTTTCCTTATTTCACCTTAGTGTCTAAATAAATTAATAAAGGCATTTAAATAATTTATTTGGGCTTGACCATCATGTTTTCTAGAGTGTGTATGATGCATATGAACTATTGGTACCATTGGTTGTGCCCAAATTTGATTTCTTGTATGCAGTGAAATATTAATTGCTCTATAATTCAATTTTAGTGACTGTTTGGATAGTTTCTGTTGTTAAATAAATTGCATGGGTAAAATGATGTTTGTTGTGAATCTTGTCAATAATAAAGTTGTAGATAACTTACTTATATTACTTGTGTCAAATTTTCAAAGCAATAGGCTAAATGGTTTGAGAGTTATAGCTGTTGGAAGTTGGTTTCCAAAAATGCTTGTTCTCTAGAATTTCTGGACAGATCTAGAAAATTGCTTTTTTGACCTTGATAGCCATTGAATCATCTTAAGAAAACTACAAAAAGTTATAGGAAGTTTTATAAGCTTTCCGTAAAGTCCAAGATCATAGTATTTGGTTGAGTAGAACTCCAGATATAGCCAAAATAATAACTGATGTTTACAGCTGGAATGACTAAGTCAATTGAAATTATTTGTCTTATGTGATGCTTGTGTAGATGCTTAGGCTAATTGAGATTAGTTGTTAGCTATAGGTTCTAAGCCTCTTACTGATGATGAACAACTTTACCTTAGATTACTAGAACTTGGTGAGTGTATGTTTCTTATACTATAGAAGAGATATGCACCTACTTTGTAAAGATCAACTAGAAGAAAGTTATACAACTACTTCGTCAACGAATGTTAAACTTATCATACATCTTGCGAATAACCATGCTCATGCATATACAATTTATCATATCATCTCATCTCTTATGCATTCATGATACTCATTTGTGCATATGTATGCAATAGGTTTCTCGGAAGGAGTGACTCTACTCGAGTTCAAACCGGAGCATCAGGAGGAGCAACAGGCAGCCCACGAGCAGGAGGTTCAGGTGGAAGGAGTCAATGTGGAAGATCTTCCTGAGTGTCCTAACCACCAACCTTCTTTGTTCTTGAAAGGCAAGCCTCAGAGCATTATAAGCCTCCTATGTCTTTACAAATATCACTTGCGTCCTTATTGCTTGATGCATTAGGTTATAGGAGTTGATTGGAAACTCTTGCTGCATATATTCTCCTTGTCCAGACAAATATATCTTGAATCCTTTGTAGGTTTAGGATCAAATATATGCTTAGCCATGCTTAGTCTAGTAGAAGTCAGGTGATTTCCTATCACTTGTAAGATGTAGGTAGATATCTAATCACGGTGGGCTATAATTGCTATCGTGGAAATAACCATGTGTTGATAAATCAAAAAGAGACCGGGTAGGATTGTGATAGAGAAGCAATAAGGCATGGAGGTCTTGGTGCCTATTTATCCCCATCTTTGTCAGTTAAGGACCAATTCACAGTACGTCCTCATGTCATATTTAACGTATGCCTAACACTTAGTTGGCCAGATAAGTCGTTTTGACCGCAAAGATGAGTAGCTCAACTTAGTCCAGGACCCAGTAAGTGAAAGTGCACACACTGGAGACAGTAAGGATGTGTGGAGAGCCAGTGGCATGAGTCCAACGGCAGGCTAGGCCTAAACTTCTTGGCAGACTAGTAGAATCTCTAAGGGTGCGGCACTGATCGAACCCGTGACTGTACCTGAATTATACCAAAGGTGACCCAACGAGACCCCAGCAGGGAAAGTATGGGTTTGTGTTAGGAATAACTCCTCAGCTGGTTGGAATCAATTCGAGTCGCCGTCTCTCTCAGATAGTGAGAACTTGACTGAGCAGCGGCAACGTAGCATTAATTGATGGAACTTGATGGTTATGATGATGCTCAAATTATTACGCCGGATATGGTTACTAATGTTTGTTAGCTTAATCAAGTGATTGCTCTAGTACAGGTGCTAATCTAGAGATGCTTAATTGAATAGGTATTCAATTTGATTTTAAAGATATTAAATCTCCAAGTTATGCTACTTAAGCTTTTTATACAAAATGTTGTCAAGCTAGCTCCACCGATAAAGCCTTGCATACTCCTTGGTGTCATATTATTTCTAGTTTATGATGGGTAAGTCTAGCTGAGTACATTCTCATACTCAGGGTTTATTCCTTCTTGTTGCGGATGACATGATGTATCATGGGTACTGTAAGAATTGCCTTCATCCTACCGTGGATGAGGACTAAACCATGGGGCATGGTACTCTGAAGTTATCCCCTCTATTTTGCTTTTGCTAGAAATGACCATGGTACTAGCATGTTTTTGAACTAAGTGTGATGTTGATGTCAAACTACTTTGCTTCCGCTATTTGAACTTAGTTTGTAATAAATATGTGAACTCCGATGTTTGTGAGATACTTGTGAACTATGATGTAACTATGACTAGTTATGTTGAATCATATACGATCTTGGTTTGTATGTTAGTTTGTTTGAGATCCTTCGTAATTTCATCGGACTACCAGGTTTATATGGGCCCAAGTATGATAGTTTGATCGCTTTGGTGATTTCTATTATACTTGTGCTCTTATAAATTGGACGGTTCTGTTACAAGTACCCATAGCGCAATCAGTTCTAGCAGCTTCAGCAGAATTAGCAGTAGAGTGACCTATAGACACCACGCTAGGGAGCACCCAACAACACCCTAATGAAGACCATTGCCCCTAGCACTCCCAACAAGTGTTTCTATTGTGGAAAAGAGGGTCACCATCATATAACTGAACTGAGAAGCCAAACCAGTAGACCCCGTAGAGGCATAATAGTTATTAGAAGCCAGCACCCAACACAAGAAAGGTGAATCATGTGTCTACAAAGATGGTGCTTGCGGAACCAAAAGTCATGCTCGATACGTTTGATGTCAATTCCACTCCTGTCACTGTTCTTTTTTATTCTAGAGCTTCGCATTCTTTCATATCACAAGCATTTGTTAGAACGCATAGCATACCCTTATGTGCCATGAAAAATCCTATATTAGTACATTCACCAGGAGGTAGTATGCAAGCTTCTTATCGTTGTCTTCCAACTAGTCTATCCATAAGGGGGTAGAGTTCAAAGTGAGCCCCATTGTGTTGAGAACATCTAGCATTAATGTGATTCTGGGTATGGATTGGATGATGCAACAACAAGTAGTGATTTAGTGTTAGGAGAAGGTAGTTGTTGTGACCACACCGAATGGGGATAGAATCAGTGTCGATGTTGTAGTGCAGAAGCAGCTCACAACCACAGTGAACCAGCTTGATGATAGCGCCAACAAGGAGGACCCAGTAGTGGATGAGTTTCCAAATGTGTTCCCCGATGACTTGCTAGGTATGCCACCTGACCGTGACATTGAGTTTATTATTGAATTATTACCTGCTACAGAACCTATAGCTAAGCATCCATATAGAATGGGGGTTAATGAACCAGAGGAACTTAAGAAACAAATAAAGGAGTTGTAGGAGAAAGGTTTCATTTGTCCTAGTTCATCACCTTGGAGAGCACCGGTTATATTTGTGGACAAGAAGGATGGTACCCAGAGGATGTGTGTTGATTATCGGTCACTAAATGAGGTTACTATCAAGAATAAGTACACGTTACCTAGAATTGATGACTTGTTTGATCAGTTGAGAGGTGCTTGTGTTTTCTCTAAAATTGATCTATGTTTTGGTTATCATTAGCTAAAGATTCGTGCAACTAACATACCCAAGAGAGCTTTTACTATGAGATATGGTTTGTATGAGTACACCATTATATCCTTTGGATTGACCAATGCACCTGCATACTTTATGTACTTGATAAATTAGGTGTTCATGGAGTTTTTGGATAAGTTTGTGGTGGTATCAATCGATGATATATTGGTATTCTACAAAATGGAAGAAGAGCATGTTGAACATCTAAGGTTGGTCTTGCAGAAGCTTAGAGAACACAAGTTGTATGCTAAGCAAAGCAAGTGTGAGTTTTGGTTGAAAGAAGTTTCTTTCCTAGGCTATGTTGTCTCTAATGGTGGAATAGCGGTAGATCTAAGCAAGGTGAGAGATGTGTTGAACTGGAAACCACCAATCGATGTGAGAGAGATTCGTAGTTTCTTGGGATTGGCTGGATACTATAGAAGGTTTATAGAAGGCTTTTCTAAACTTGCCAAGCCTATGACAACTCTGTTGGAGAAGAATGCTAAGTTTGTGTGATCTGAGAAGTGCTAGGTTAATTTTGAGGAAATGAAGAAGAGGTTGACTACAGCCTAGTATTAGTTTTGCTAGATTTGAGCAAAACTTTTCTATCTATTGTGTTGCATCTCGTCAAGGTCTTGGATGTGTTCTTATGCAATAAGGAAGAGTAGTGGCCTATGCATCCCGACAGTTGAGAAAGCATGAGCTAAACTAATCTACTCATGATTTGGAGTTAGCAGCAGTGGTTCATGCTCTAAAAATATGGAGGCATTATCTTATTGGACATAAGAGTGATATCTATACTGATCATAAGAGTTTGAAGTACATTTTCACTCATACAGATCTAAACTTGAGACAGCATCGATGGTTGGAGTTGATTAAGGATTACAATCTGGAAGTACACTATCATCCTAGAATGGCGAATGTTGTTGCTAATGCTCTTAGCAGGAAGAGTACGCTAATGAGGTGCAAGTGGCATCTATGTCAAGTGAGTTGTGTGCTGAACTTAAGCAACTAAACTTGGGTTTCGTCACTAATGCATTAGAGTTGGTGATGGAGCCTACATAGGAGCTAGAGATACGCAAGGGTCAGTTATAGGATTAGAGGTTAAAGGAAATCATAGAGAACATAGTGATTGGTAAGGCACTAGGTTTCTGTATGGATGATAATGGAACTCTGTGGTTTGGGAAAAGACTATGTGTGCCTGAGAATAAGGCTATATGAGATGAAATTTTTTGTGAGGCACATGAGTCTGCTTACTCTATTCATCCTAGGAGTATCAAGATGTACTTGGATCTGAAATAGAAGTATTGGTGGTATGGACTTAAGAGGGATGTGGCTGAATATGTTGCTATATGTGATACATGTCAGAGAGTTAAAGTAGAACATCAAAGACCTCCAGGATTATTGCAACCTATGAAGATACCAAAATGGAAGTGGGAACAAGTTGGTATGGATTTTATTGTTGGGTTACCACGCACTTAGAGAGATTATGATTCAATATGGGTGATAGTGGATCAGTTAAATAAGGTTGCTCACTTTATACCAGTCATGACTCATT
This sequence comes from Miscanthus floridulus, assembly GCF_019320115.1. NCBI lineage: Eukaryota > Viridiplantae > Streptophyta > Magnoliopsida > Poales > Poaceae > Miscanthus > Miscanthus floridulus. The sequence continues at coordinate 50,573,718 of NC_089595.1, read as the reverse complement.
ATAAAGGACCGAAGTTGGCCCAATTATATATGGAGAAGATAGTGTGTCTACATGGAGTTCCCAAAAAATTATGTCTGATCGGGGTACTCAATTTACATCTCACTTTTGGCAGCAAGTACATAGTTTGTTGGGAACAAAGTTGAATTTTAGTACAACATGTCATCCTCAGACAAATGGACAAACTGAGAGGACTAATCAGATTTTAGAGGACATGTTGAGAGCTTGTGTGTTGTAGTATGGTACAAGTTGGGACAAGAGTTTGTCTTATGCAGAGTTCTCGTATAACAATAGTTATCAGAAGAGTCTCAATATGGCACCTTTTGAAGCTTTGTATGGACAAAAGTGTAGAACCCCGTTGTTTTGGAATCAAATAGGAGAAACTCAAGTGTTCAGACCGGATGTTTTAAGAGACATAGAGGAGCAAGTAAGGATGATTAGAGATAACTTGAGAGTGGCATAGTCTCAACAGAAGAGTTATGCTGACACTCGGAGAAGAGAATTGGTTTTCGAAATAGGGGATTATGTTTACCTAAAAGTATCACCTATGAGAAGTGTGAGAAGGTCTAATATGAAAGGAAAGTTAGCACCAAGGTATACTGGGCCTTTTAAAATTAAAGAGAGACGTGGTGAAGTAGCTTATCAGTTGGAATTGTCTGAGAGTTTGTCAAGTGTACATGATGTGTTTCATGTGTCTCAATTAAAGAAGTGTTTGCGTATACCAGAGGAGTAGATACCATTAGAGGAGCTTATAGTTAAGGAAGATCTCACCTATAAGGAATTTCCGGTAAAGATTTTGGACACGGTAGAAAAGGGTTACGAGGAGCCGAGTTATAAAGATGTGTAAGGTTCAATGGAATCAGTATACTAAAGATGAGGCTACATGGGAAAGAGAAGAGGATCTGAGGAAAACATATCCGCAGCTTTTTGAGTAAGCATCGTTTGAATCTCAAGGACAAGATTCATTTTAAGGGGGTAGAATTGTAACACCCTAAAATTTGCATGATTTAAAATAGGAGAAAATGATTTAATTATGCCTTTTGTGAGCATTTAAATTTAGAAAAATAAAAAACTTTGTTAAAATTAAAATTAAATATAAGGTCTACATATATGTTTGTGCATTCGTGCCGATGCATATTTATTTTTGTGATGCTTTGGTATGATCGAAATTTGCAAAAGAATTGGAATTTGAATTTGAATCGGACTAAAAATTGTGTTTAAGAAAATAGAAAAAAAATATTTTTTTCCATCTCTTGGATCTGGCCCGGCTTAGTTTTCTCTCCCACCGCGGCCCGCTCTAGGATTTCCCATGCAGCTCGGTTTCCCTTCCGCGTGGCCTATTTCTTCTTTCCCCGCTGGCGGCCCATTCTCTCTGCAGCAGGCCGGCCTAGCCGAGCAGCCTGTCGCCGCACCGTTCTCCTTTCTTCCCCCGCATGACGCTGACCAATTGGTCCCACATGACAGCGTCTTCTTCCCTATGGCATTATCGAACCGGAGTCTACCGCCGCCTCCAACTCCGCTATCGCAATGACTCCGTTCGACGTGCACTCCAAGTATTCCCCAGAAATAAATAGTGGTTGCACCATGCGCCACCTCCCTATCTTGCTTCCGAGCCACAGCCACCTCGTCGAGTAGCTAGGCCACAGTGAACCCTAGCTCCACTGCCATCACCGCCACTGCCATCGCTGAGCGCCACCTTCCATCGCCCCGTACCACGGTAAATCACCTTGGTTAGTTCGTCGCTTCTTCCTATATCTCTCGGTGCCTTTGGCTTGTCCCACCGTAGGCCTTCTCCAATAGCTCTGATGAGCTTTTCGCCTTCGGCCATGGATGCACCACCGCGCACAGTGTCGCTGGCAGTCTATCCATGCCTAATCTAATCTATGCTGTTAGAACTCGATCCAACGGTCGAGATCGCACCATACCGGTTCAGTCGGCCGTTTTGCAATAGAGTCCTCACAAGATTTTAAGTTTAAACTCGCGGTCCATGACGTATTCCCTAGAATACGTTTTCTATTTTTGAAAACATATTTTCCTTCGGTTATTTCCAGAATACGTTTTCTATTTCTGAAAACGTAGTTTCTTGGTTAGATCCAAAATATGCTTTCATCTATTTATAGTTTTGCCACTAGTCTTATTTAGGCCATAAAATCTTTAGTTTAGCTCTGATTTTTGTGAACTTCGTGTCTGTGTGTTCATAACGAGATGTAGATTCATTTTACAAACTTTTCATCTTAATTTTATGTTGTTGGTGTAATGTTCTAATCTATAGTCATTGTTTGCTATGCATGATTGCTTCTGGATGCTTGTGTGTTGCTGTGATTATCGAGTATAGATGGTGAGCAATTCATGGGTGATCAAGAGTACTAATTTGATGAGCAGGATCCACAGGAACACTTTGATCAAGGCAAATATAGCATGGTATCATCCTTGTTTCTTATCAACTTTAATATATTTAATTCATATTGCATGTGCCACCTTGATAGGGATTCCCTAGAATTAAACTTATACCTTGTCTCCTATGGGATATGCATTAGGTAGCTTTGCTAGTGCTCAACTAAACCATGATCTTGTAACTTGACTAATGGTATATACAATAAACATTAAAACATGACTTTTTAGCAACATGGAAATAGGGGGCTGAAGTGTTTAGCTACTTTCTAAATGTTTCAAATTCCTCTCCCTAAGGACTTATCTGTAAGCGAACATCCGGGACTTACAATACAACTATGAGGGCTACATGGCTCTGACTTTAGCTTAGTATGAGAACCTTTTCTAACTTGTTAGTGGTTACCTTTATTGGTGTAAGAATGGCTTGACGAATCGGATATAGTGCGGCCTCTGTCCCCTTGTGTATAGGCTGCTTGTCATTGTGCCATCGAGAAGGGGGCTCTACATCTGTTTGTTGAGTGAATCTAATGGCCCTAACTTGTTAGATGAACCTTTGAAAGGCTTCATAGTGAACCCTATCTTCTTACCTTGGAAGTGTTTTGGGAGTTATAAACCCGGGCATATGGGTATCATAACTCATAGTGAAAGTGTACAACCTCTACAGAGTGTAAAACTGGTATATCCATTATGCTCACGGTCACAAGCGGCCTTGGACCCTTACGGAATAGATGATCACTAAGAATTATCCGTTTATGCAATTCATTGTTCACATTTACGTTGATCATGTGTTTTACTTTGGGATTAAAACAACTTATTGCTACTCTTATGCTAAAATTATGACAACTAAAAGCTAAATGCTGTTAAACTTGTGTCAAACCTTTGAGCCTCATGAACCCCATATTATACTTGTTGAGTACGAGATATACTTATGCTTGTTTATTTTCATTATTTGGATAAAAAATCAGGATGGGTAATAGATGGCTATGGTAATAACAACTTTCCTGAGGATTACTAGACTTGTGGTCAACCAGTTGACGTCCCTGTGATATGGAGCTTCCATAAGAGATTTTTCTTTATACTTCCGCTACATTTATATGAAGACTCTATCTTATTATACGTGATATAATAAAAACTTTGTATGATACTATCTATAATTTATCGGTTTATGTGTGTGATTGATCTCTGGGCGCACATAAGACTAGGCATCCCATTTTATCCTTAAAATCGGGTGTGATAGATGACTTGCAAATATTTGAGTTGAAGCTTACTAGTGGATGATCATGAGCTAACCAAGGCATACCCTTTGTTGATCTAATTCATTTGGGTGCATATAAGTTGATTGAATTGAATATGCATATGTTGCTTGCTATAAGATGATTGAATGGATTGACTGATTAGCAATCAAGTTTGGATGGATTTGAGTTGGATAAATTCATAAGATGACCTTTATTGAGTGGATTGAATGGATATATGTCTTGTGAAAGTATTCAAACAAATTGATTTGAAGTTTGATTCATATTTGGTGAAGAATAGCTCAAGTATTGAAATCTGTCCAATATTAAAAATCTGAGTGAGCTATGATGAAAGCCATGTTTGAGTGACCAAATCTATTTGTATTGGCTTGAAATTTGGTATGCATGCTCTAGACTTATGGTATAAGTTTTTGTATAAATTTCATGAGAATAGGATAAGATATGCTTCGGTCTTGGTGTGGATCTTTTCAGCTATAGTGCAGAAGTTTTCAGCATGTAGCAGTGGTGAAAGAATTGAAATCTGGTAGCAATCTAGAAGTCCAATGAAGCTCCAATTTTTACAGGTGCTAGATAACTTAGTGAAGAACATCTTCACAAAATTTTGTGGTATTTGGATCTATATATTGGGAGTTATAGATAATTCTTTGAAGGGTACAGAATCTGCCAAAAAAATAATATTTATTGGATTGATCAAGAGTCACTTTGATTAAAATATCCTCAAATTGGAAACATATTTATAAGTGATTGAGGCACCTAAGTTTGATTTTGGATTGATATAGAAGCATGACGAGCAAAGAGTACAAGGCTATTTGATTGTGAATTGTACTTGGCACTTATTTGGTACTCAAATTGGAAGATCAAGATCAAACACAAGATAAAGATGAGGTGTAAGTTCTAGTGACAATTAAAAATCATTTGGTACAAAGAAAAGGACTTAAACAAGTAGAAAGAAAATAACTTAAAGAAAAATTCATGGTTACTCATCAAATTATGTCCATCACTTGGATCAATCAATAAAGTTATTTCAAGTGAGTATCAAGAATGGTTCTTTGGAGAGAGATCACTTCTCCCTAGTGTTGGAGCTTGCCGCCTTTTGTAGGTAAACCAAGTGTGGTACTTGGAAGGCTAACATGGAAGTGGTGATCCGAGGAACATTTGAGATGTTTAGTTGAAGCAATCAAAAGGGTTGATCAAGAAAAGCAAGCAACACCCAAAAAATCATGACAATTCAAGTGGTATTCTCACTTATAGTTCTCTCATGCAAGTATTGATCAAAAGAAGAAGCAAGCCAACCATAACAAGAGTTAGTGCACTTGATCATTAGTGGTTTTCAAATCATATGGGTGAAGAATGGATTTCATATTGATGATTGGTCTTCACCAAGCTATTAGATTGGACACATTGCTATTGGAGAAACGAATTGGAATCTATGTGACTATCCTCTTCTCCAACATAGCAAAGGTATCATCGTAATGTGCATGATCATTTCATCTCTTACTAGTATGTGGTTAGTGCATATAGTTCATGCTTATAGGATCATGCATGACAAATGAAATCTTTAAAATTCATAGACTACCACTATTGCTTGAATGATTAAATGATCTAGTGGTAGTATATGAGTTTGTTCATGAGCTAGTGAACCCAAGTACTTGATCTAATTTGGATTGCTCACAAGTGACAAGTACAACATTGCCAATATAACCCTTATAAAAAGGTGTGAAGAAGATTGTCATTGGTTCAAACTAAACTTGGAAGCTTAGGCTAATCAATCTAGTTTAAGTCAAACATAGAAGCTCATGAAGATGAGAAATGTTCAAAGAAATGGTTATAATTGACAAATCCTACAGGTGGTTCCATGATTGTTCTTACATGTGGTATATTTAGATTATCACTTTGTTACAAATAGCATTCATACAAGTGGTATCTAGCACATCAAATGGTGGTTCCACAAGTGATCCTCAACTTTAAGTGACCATCAAGAGAAGAAAGTTCCCTCACATATAAAGGCTCAAGCTTATCAAGAAGGATGACCATGCATTGACATAGGGGGAGGTGCCCCACCAATTGGTATCAAGGTCAAAGATCCTACATGAGGTATCTCAAGGGTTACAAGTGGTGTCATTCCAACATATGTGGTGGTGTCCATAAAAATACAAGATTCAAGTGTCAACCATCTACCCCTAGTGCAACCCTTTGTATCAATAAGATGCACACCCTTTATGGAAATTGATGACAAAGGGGGATAAGTGGACAAAGATATGAAATATGCAAGAAGAAGCATTGGGGAGAAGTTGGAATATTAGGAATTGGGCATGGACATGGACCAAGAGGGAGCAATATTGAAGAATTAAGAAGGATAAAAAAGATTGAAGAATTGAGAAGGATCCAAATTTCTTGAACAAGAAAAGCACACAAGTAGGGGGAGCAAGCTCATAAACTTAGTTGTTTGCATTTGATATGTGCATATTCATGTGCTTGCTTGAATTTGCATAAGTTTTAAATTTAATATGCATGCTTGTGTGTTGTATGCTAGTTATAGAACTTGATTGATAATTTAATAACTAGCATGCATAGGATGGTAGCTAGACTTGTGTTTCTCAAACAAAACTAGAACCTTGCTTATAATGTTGATCTCACGGGGTTTCTAGTGTTTTTGTTGTCTAGCTACTCATGGTGCTAAGGATGGTGTTAAAATAGGCACTCCGATTGGTATCACGCATCAAAGGTTAATTCTTTATACCTTAGCATCATTTGGTAGTAATTACTCCCCCACAATTCCAATATATATGAATGTGCAAGCTTTAAACCAAACACTCTAGCACAAATGTAGGGGGAGCTAATACTATCAATTCAGGTTTGTGATACTTGTCCAAAATCATTTACATAGGGTAAAATTGCTTGGGCAAGCAACATGAATACAAAAGTGCTTAATTTCCATATCTTTGTAGAGTTGTTATCAATTACCAAAAAAGGGGCGATTGAAAGGTTCTTGTTTGGTTTTAGTAATTAAGTGACAACCTTAGGTGGACTAATATGTGTTTGAGTGAGATACACATGTAATTAGTCCACAAGTACACTTGTGTGAGCAACTCATGCTATGACGGTGAAAATGGTTTGGATATGTTGCAAGGCTCACACATGAGATGAAGGAGCTCATTGCATATGAAACATGACATTGAGTCATGTCACTAAGGTGGAAAAGATCAAGACAAGACTTGGTTTGATGGACTGGTTGCAAGCGTGAAGGGCAAGTTGGAGGCTTTGGAGCGATGGACCGCATGGCGGTGAAGCTTGAGCAAGACTTGGCACTAATGGATGAATGCAATGGTGAAGAGCAAGTGAGGCCAAGATCGATGAACCAATAAGGTCACATGATGATATGAAGTGGATCATATCATTTGTTGATCAAGGTTGGTGCATGTGTTGCATCAACATCGGAGATGGAATGGAATGCGCAAGGCAAAGGTATAACCTATAGGGCATTTCATTTCACCGGTCATAGGGGTGTAGAGAACTTTATGACCGGGTATAAGATAGAGGGCCGTACTATCAAGAGGGGCAAACTTGTTTGCATATCGGTCATCTAGTGCTACTCAAGTGATCTAAATTTGCATCATTTCTAGAATCGAGTGGCATGGTGAATTGAGTGACTAATCCTTTGGGAAATGTTTGTGAAAAGCTAACACACGTGCATAAGTTGGTGAACACTTGGTGGTGTTAGCACAGTTGCAAAGGTGTTGAAAAAGGTGAAGAAATGGAGGTAAAACCAGGCTTAGGGTGCTGCCCTGGGGCACCGCCACCACCTATTTGGTGCGCCGCCACCCCTGTGGCGGTGACCGGATGAGGAGGCCGAGAGCAGAAAGTTGAGCCTACCACCGCCGCTGGTGGTCTACTAGCATCGCCACCCCTAGGGCAGTGCCCACCAAGACTTGGCCGAGAAGGGCAGCATGGGCACGATCACCAGAGTGTTCGGTGTGCACCACCACGATGAGGGCGGTGCAGCGCCTGGTCACTGCCGCTGGTGGGGTGGTGCCACTACCCCTTTATTCCTAAGAGCAGCCGAGTGGGGTTAGTCATAAGACACAGCACAAACCACCCTATGTTTGGTGCCACCACCACCATTTTCTAGAGAGGGGGTATTTTGGGTGACTGGCTAGGTGGTGACCGCCCTCCCTAGGGCAGTGCCACCACCATTGCGGTGGTTAACCAAAACAAATGTGAAATTAAAACTATCGGTCTAGCCAAGACTACACCCCTCTATCTAAGTTTTAAGCACCTTACAAAGATCCTAAATAGGCAACAAAGATGTCGGGCTAGTTAGAGCTCACCTACCAATTCTAGCTAGCAAGGTCACATAAACATATTCAACTAGTTCTTCTCTAACTTGTTGTGTAGGGGCACCTGACATAGTTGCGGTGGCACCGCCCTAGGGAGGGTGGTGACCACCCAGCCAGTCACCTGAAATACCCCCTCTAGAAAATAGTGGCAGTGGCACCAGACGTAGGGTGGTGGTGCCCTATCTGGTGACCAACCCCACTCAGCTGCTCTCGGGAATAAAGGGGCAGTGGCATCGCCCCACCAGCGGTGGTGACCAGGTGCTGCACCGCCCTTGTCATGGCAGTGCACATCAGACACTCTGGTGACTATGCCCATGCTACCCTTCTCGGCCAAGTCTAGGTGGGCACCGCCCTAGGGGTGGTGGTGCCACCGGACCACTAGTGGCGGTGCCAGGCTCAACTTGCTGCTCTTGGCCTCCTTAGCCGGTCACGGCCATAGGGGTGGCGGTGCACCGGATAGGGGGTGGCGATGCCCCCAGGGCAGCACCCTAAGCATGTTTTCACCTCCATTTCTTCACCTTTTCCAACACCTTTGCAACTGTGCTAACACCACCAAGTGTTCACCAACTTGTGCACGTGTGTTAGCTTTTCATAAACATTTTCCAAAGGATTAGTCACTCAATTCACCACGCCACTTGATCCTAGCAACGATGCAAAGTTAGATCACTCAAGTGGCACTAGATGACTGATACGCAAACAAGTTTGCCCCTCTTGATAGTATGGCTATCTATCTTAAACCCAATCATAAACTTCTCTACACACCTATGACCGGTGAAATGAAATGCCCTATAGGTTATACCTTTGCCTTGCACATTCTATTCCATCTCCTCTAATGTTGATGGAACACATGCACCAGCCTTGATCAACAAATGATATGATGCACTTCATATCATCACATGACCTTATTGGTTCATCGATCTTGGCCTCACTTGGTCTTCACCGTTGCCTTCATCCATCGATGCCAAGTTTTGCTCAAGCTTCACCGTCATGCGGTCCATCGCTCCAAAGCCTCCAACTTGCCCTTCACGCTTGCAATCGGTCCATCTAGCCAAGTCTTGTCTCGATCTTCTCCACCTTATTCACATGACTCAATGTCATGTCTCATATGCAATGAGCTCCTTCATCACATGTGTGAGCTTTGCAACATCTCCGAGCCATTTTCACCTCCATGGCATATGTTGCTCATACATATGTATCTCACATTAAACATAATTAATCCACCTAGGTTATCACTCAATTACCAAAACCAAACAAGGACCTTTCAGTAGTGCTCACGGCTAATATGCATTCTTTTGCAAAGGGAAATGAGAGGGTATTTGAACCTAATAATTCATATCTTTAAGTCCAGCAACTATCACATAGATTATTTTAATATAAAATTATTTTCTAAACTTACTCCCTACATCCCAAAATATATTTTGTTTTCGCTTCCCGAGAAACAACTTTGACTAAATATATATTAAAAAATATTAGTATTTATGGTACAAAATCAGTATCATTGGAAAGATCTTTGAATCTAGTTTTTTAATAAATTTATTTGGAGATACAAATATTGCACGTATTTTGTACAAATCAAGTCAAACTTGCGGCACAGAAATCCAAAGCGAGAGATAATTTGGGACAGATGGAGTACATGGTCCACTTTAAGTCAAAACAGTCTCTTACAAGAGGTTGTTTGTTCTCCATCTGTGTGTCAACATGTTTTCATAGTAATTTTTTTCATTTTTTTGTTGTCGCCTTGAAAATATATGTCATCTAATGAGGTGCTTCTGAAAGTGGCGATGAAACTTGAAGAGAATTCTAACTCACCTAGCTCGTCTACCTATAAACATGGTCGCCATAAAAGCATCTCTATTTCCTATGATATTACATTGGACATGCTCAAATCTCAACTGGGGGCCTGTAAATTTCTATATCGATTGGTAATAAGGTCGTGGTGGCACCGACTAAGAGAAGAAAACTAAGCAAAGGCAGACATTGTCACTTTTAGATTCAGCTAATCAGATTCAAGCTTGTGAATTGTGTGATACTAGTAGTATACATTGAACCATTGGGAGCATCTCCATGTGTCTCAATGCTGGATAAGTTGATCACGTGTTTACTCACCATCTATATATATATATGCTATTAAGAGCTTAGGACTTCCAATAGTTACAAGAAGCCCTGACCAAACTAGCTGATCTGATTCCACCAAACCAGCTCCCCACTAGCCCGCTAGCCCACCCACTGGCCCACCAGGCCCCACCTTCCCAAGCACTATATATTCTACCAAACCCTAATTCATAGACACCCACCCCTAGCCACCACCCCCTACCCCATGCCGTCCGCCCCTAGAGCGCCATAGCCGCCCCCTAGAGTGCACGCCGCTGTCCCATGGAGAACCGACGGTGGGTGCGTGACGAGGCTACCATGCGCGGTGACTGTGACGGCGATGGTCCCTCCCCTTCGTCTAGTGGTGACGTCCCTCCCCAACTATGATGTCCCTTCCCTGGCCCCACCAATGGTTGTGGCAGCGCTCTTTCCCCTCCCAACCGTGATGGCGGCACCCCCTCCTCTGCACCATGGTGATCGGCGACCGTCCCCTCCTCCCTTGCCGACAGATCATCGGGGGAGCCAACCAATCGGCGCCACACGAACACCCCCTTCCCCATCGGTGGCGCACCTCAAGACGGCGCCCCTCCCCTCCTTAACCCAACAGCGGTGGCGGTAGCATCAAGAGCACCTTCGATAGTGGCCCCCCTAGCCCTTCCCTGCCAGCGACAACGCAGCCCCGCCCATACGCACGGTCGTGCCTGCTGCTCCCCCACCGACAGCACGCCACCTTGTTCCCCACCAGTCCACACTACTAGCCCTGACGGTGGCATGGCAGGCCCCAATGTTGGTGATGGAATGTTCCTAGCAGAGGCACAACCTGATCCACGTGCACGGCAGTCCCCAATGACGGTGCCATCTTGATCTGCATGCACGACGGCCCACTAGTGAGCAAACTTCGACGATGGCACACAGAAGAGCATCGGCGATAGTTCTGGCTACTCCATCCAGCTCGTGTGGGTGGCTAGAGGCAGGGCGACATAGATCTAGTAAGTGTATACTTGTTTTGGTGTTCAATGGAAATGAACTGCGCATTTCTTGTGTGTTGGGCCATGGTGGTATTGGCCTCCCTATGCGACACGCCGCTGACCTTCCTTCTCTCTCTAGCATGGTGAGCAACATGCTCGTCCTCATCTAACAGAGGAGCAGCATGTAGAGCAGCGATATCTGGTGTTGTCAATGATTTCTATGCATATCAAAGTAGACGACATGTGCTTCGGGTAAGCATGTTTCTATGCATACATAAGTTTCTATGAATGTTGTTTTGAGTGCATGGTGTCTCATTATGAACTGCATCAACCTTGGCATGAGAGACATCATCATCTTCATTGTTTTGTTTGATGATTTTTTGTTCCTATGCTTATGTGCATAAGTTTCTATGCATGGCTAAACTATAACATGGTATGTATCCTATACATTGTTGGTACACAATTTTATATATTGTTGGAGCAGTTATCTCTATACTTCTATATAATTGTGTGGATTGTTGGAACATAATGCTATACATTGTTGAAGCACATTTATATTTAATGTTGGAGCATGTTTATATACATTGTATCTTTTTCCACTCCTCATTCGACACCGTGATTTTTGTATTAATGTAGCTTATATCAGTTGCATGAATAGATTTTTGCTATTTTCCTGCCGCTATAAGGTTTCTGCATGTGCTAACACATGTTTCTATGCCTTTTTTCCTACCACTATAAAATTACTTTTCTTCTGATTTTTTATGCTTCTTAAGCCATAGTTGCTATGGGTTTTGATTCGATTTGGTCGCAGCATTGTAGGAACATCGGGTTGCGGCAAATGAAGAGCTAGCAATGCAAGCAAGCATGGGTTTCTATGCAATATTGACACGTCCATTTAGAGACAAATTATTTCTGTGCTTGCATACATAAATTTCTATGCATAGCAATTATGATTCAGTGAAGGTTTCTAAAAAACTAGATAAATAATGATTCTCGTAGTTTGTTTTCATGTACTTTGATTTTTTATTTCTATGCTTCTTGAGCCAACCATGTAAGCAAGAAATCATCTAAAATTCTATACATTGTTGGAGCACATTTGATACATTGTTGGAACGTAATTTTATACATTGTTGGAGCACATTTATATTTAATGTTGGAACACATTTCAATACATTGTATTAACAGTTATCCATGCATTCTTGGAAGACTTATATACATCATTGGATGACGTTTCTATAATTTGTTGTTACAAATTTATATACAATTATCAATAATGGTTTTTGCAGTTTGTTTTCATGCACTTTGATTGTATGATCTGTTGGTCACATCTAGCAATCTAAAATTTGTCTAGATTTTTTGGTCATGATTTTTGCATTAATGTAGCTTACATTAATTTTACCAATAGGTTTTTGTGCCTGCTAAAAGATGTTTCTATGCCTTTCTTACCCCTGTAAGGTTTATGTGCCTCTTAAAACATTTTTGTATGACTTTCTTTTTGCCGTTGTAAGGTTTCTGCGCCTGCTAAAATATGTTTCTATTCCTATCTTGCTGCTATAAGGTTTTTGCGCCTACTAAAACATGTTTTTATTCCTTTTGTTGTGATGTACAATGGCTGGAATGAATTCCTCTCCATTTGGTGTGAGGGCGATGGTGGCTCAAACAAAGAACATGGCTTGCGACGTTCATGACTTCCTTTCCTTGCAGTGATGGCATAGTGTGATCTTGATGTAGTTGATGGGTTAATGTAAAAAGTTGATGTAGTTGATGTTACAACAAATTTCTATACATTGTTGGAGTAGTTATCCATGCACTTCTACATAATTTTATACATTGTTGGAGCACTCTTCTATACTTTGTTAGAACACTTCGACATACATTGTTGGAACAATTATTTATACGCTTATACACAATTCTATACATTGTTGGTATGCAATTCTATGTATTGTTGGGACACAATTCTATACATTATTGGAGCAGGTGTCTGTATATTTCTACACAATTGTATACACTGCTAGAACATAATTCTATACATTGTTGGAGCACATTTTTTTTAATGTTGGAACACATTTCTATACATTGTAGGAATAGTTATCCATGCATTGTTGGATGACATTTCTATACATGTAGCTGACATTAATTTCAAAAATAGTTTTCTACTCCTACTAAAATAGTGGGAAGGGGTGGCAAAATTATTTTTTATGCTAAAACAGTGGAAGAAGGTTTTTATGCGGTAACAAAATTAATTTTTATTCATCAAACTACTAATTTCTATGCAATGTCCGTACCAAAAATATTTCTGCGTATCTTAACCATTGATTATATGAATCTGATTGTGCATCACATGCTATTTTTCAAATTTTAAATTTTGGAGAAGACGAGATCGTCTCCATGTTTTTACGCTTATGGTCTCTATGTTCTATGCATTGTTCCTATGTTTATACATCCCCATATTGGGAAGCATGATGCTGGTGGAGGCAATCACGGTTATGTCAGGTGGAATATCCATCTCGTGGAGAGATTTTTACATGGTAACAAAATTAATTTTTATTTATTCGACCACTAATTTCTATGCAACGTCGACGCCAAAAACTTTTCTACGTATCTTGACCGGTGATTCTATGCATCCAATCGGTCATCACGTGTCATGATTCAAATTTCAAATCTTCGAAAAAGACGAGATCGTCTACAAGCTTCTATGCTCTCGCTCACAAGTTTCTATGCGTAGATGAAAGCATAATATTGGTGGAGGCAATCATGGTTGTATTAGGTGGAAAGTTCATATCGCGGAGAGGTTTTTACGTGGTAATGAAATTACTTTTTATTCATCAAACCACTAATTTCTATGCAACGTCGGCGCCGAAAACTTTTCTACGCATCTAGACCATTGATTTTATGCATCCAATCGGCCATCACATACCATGATTCAAATTTTAAATTTATAAATTTTAAGTTTTTTCAAAAAAATATTCACAGTGGATCTTCAATCATGCACAATAATGTCAAGAGTTCAATGGTGCAAACTGTTTTTTAATCGAATGTTTTGTTGAGGAATTATAATGAAAAAATAAAAGAGATTAGATTGGATGCGTGCATGCATGCATGCGTCAGCTCTGTCAGGTTGTGTCAGGTGGAGCGTCCATCTCGCAAGGAGGTTTCTATGCAGTAACAAATTAATTTTTATTTATCCAACTACTAATTTTTATACAATATCACGACAAAAATGTTTATGCGCAAGTTGAACTGAGTTTTTATGCATTTGATCTGCTAGGTCTGCAGTGGTCCCCTACCTACGCACGTGTCAGCCCCATGGACCTAAATGGTTAGGCTGGCTAGGGGGCTAGCTGGGGCTCTCCATTAGCTATTTGGAGCCCTGCTATTGGGAGTCCGGGGCTCCAAATAGCTAATGGAGAACACCAGCCAGCCACCCCACCCTAGCCCAATCATTCAGGTTTGCCCAGCTGACATGCGCGCGTAGGTGGGGGATCCCTACAGACCTAGGCGATTGGATGCATAAAATTCTAGATCAAGCTGCGTAAAAAGGTTTTTGTCGTGACGATGCATAAAAATTAGTAGTTGGATGAATGAAAATTAATCTATTACCACATAGAAATCTATCCATGAGCTGGACTTCTAGCTGACACAACCTGACAAAGCTGACACATGCATGCGTGCACGCACCCAATCTAATCTCTTTTATTTTTTTGTTATAATTCCTCAATGAAGCATCCGATTCAAAAACGGTTTTCACCATTGAACTCCTAATATTTTTGTGCATGATTCAAGATCCATTGCGAATATTTTTATGAAAAAATTTAAAAATCAAAAATTTGAAATTTGAATCATGACACGTGATAGCCGATTGGATGCATTGAAACAATTATCAAAATGCACAAAAAAGTTTTTTGCACCGACGTTGCATAAAAATTAGTAGTTGGATAAATAAAAATTAATTTTGTTACCACGTAAAAACCTCTCTACGAGATGGATAATCCACCTAACACAGCCGTGATTGCCTCCACCAACATCATGCTTCCCATTATGGGGGTGTATAATTTACATTGGAACAATGCATAAAAGATGGAGACCACAAGCGTAAAACATGAAGATGATCTCGTCTTCTCCAAAATTTGAAATTTGAATCATGGCACGTGATGGCTAATTGGGTGCATAGAATCAATGGTCAAGATGTGTAGAAAAGTTTTTGGTGCCAACGTTACATAGAAATTAGTGGTTGGGTGAATAAAAATTAATTTTGTTACCACCTAAAAATCTATCCGCGAGATGGACATTCAACCTGACACAACTGTAATTGTCTCCACCAACATCATGCTTCCCACTATAGATGTGTATAATTAACACAGAAACAATGCATAGAACATGGAGACCGCAAGCATAAAACATGCAGACGATCTCGTCTGCTCCAAAATTTGAAATTTGAATCATGGCACGTGATGACCGATTGGATGCATAGAATAACTGATCAATATGCAGAGAAAAGTTTTTTATGCCGGCGTTGCATAGAAATTAGTGGTTCGATGAATAAAAATTAAATTTGTGACCGCGTAAAACCTATTTACGAGATGGACATTCCACCGGAGATAACCGTGATTGCCTCCCCATGCTTTCCACTGTAGGGTGTATAATTAAAATGGGGACAATGCAATGAACATGGAGACCGCACGCGTAAAACATAAAGATGATCTCATATTTCTCAAAATTTGAAATTTGAAAAATAGCACATGATGGACGATCAGATTCATAGAATCAGTTGTCAAGATGTGCAGAAATATTTTTGGCGCCGACATTACATAGAAATTAATAGTTAAATGAATAAAGATTAATTTTGTTACCGCATAAAAAACCGCATAGAAACTGCTCCAACAATGCATAGAATTATGTATCAACAATGTATAGAAATGTATACCAAGTTACAAATGTATACCAAGTTACAGTTTAGCCATTCTATAGAAACTTATGCACGCAAGTATAGGCAAACAAAATCAACAAACAAAAACAATGTTTATGAATTCAACTTGTGTGGAAACCTATGTGACTAAGCATAGAAATCAACCAACATCTTCGAAATCTCAGTTCCACCATGCATAAAAACTTATGCTTGCAAGAAAAAAACCAAGATGACAAATGTTGCCCTAACCGTCAGGCCCTGTCCTGAAGTTGCCTAGACCGCCGGTTAGCGAGCTGGCACGACGCAGTCACCGTTGGCGTGACCACAGCGACGTAGTAGCAGTCCCCATAGCCACCATGACGCCGTCGTCCGTCGTTCAAGCATGTAGTCGGCCCCCGAACACGAGCCATCCCTGGACCTATGAGCTCGTCGCCGCCTTCGAATCCGGTGGCCTCGCTGCCCGTCAAGTGGAGAGGGGAGCCAAGGAACCGTGCGGGGATGGCCTGGTCGTCGTTGCAGTTGGGAGGCTTAGGGCTGACACCAGGAGGGAGCAGGGTTACCGTAGACGTAGCTGGTGGTGGTGGGGGTGGCCGTTGTGGACCGGATCCGCTACCTGTGGGGTAGGAGAGGCCGCTGCGGGACTACGGCGCCATCGAGGAGAGGAGCCATAGTCGTCCGAAGCTGTGCGCGTAAGCCCATCCGTGTCGCGTCCAAGGGCCACCGTGTACTCGCCGTGAGGGAGGAGGCTGTGTGCCGTCGGGAGGGAGCAGGGCCGGGCCGACACCGTCGCAGCTGGGAGGCTCGTGCGCTCGCGCCGCTGTGGGGGAGGAAGGCCGCGCGGCATTGGTGGGGGAGGAAGTCGCGCGCCGGGGAAAGGGTGGGGCCGCTCCGTCGGTTGGGAACGAGCGCGGAGTTCTAGGGCGTCCTGTTCGCCGTAGTCATCCCCGCCTGCGGTCACGAATTCCAGGGCGTCGTCTCTGTCGCTATCGTGGTCCTCGCACGAACCCGCCGTTGGTGCTTTAGGGCGCGGCGGCGCTCACTCCAGGGAGGCGGCTGAGGCGCTCCAGCTCGTCGTCGTCCCCGTCGCGACCACGAGCTCGACGCCATCGTTGCGCGCCAGGGTGGAGGAGAGGTAAGGCGAGCGCCTCCACGTCGCACATCCAGGGAGCGTAGAGCCTACCGTCGCTAGGGGGGGAGCGGGCGGCGACGGGGGACAGGTTGCTAGGTGACGGCAGCTCTAGGTGGGGTGCGACACGTGGTAGGGGCTGATGGCCACGGGTGGATTGATGGGGATTAGGGTTTAGGGGTTTATATACAGCCTGGAAAGGTTGGGCCTGCTGGGTCGGCGGGTGGGCCACAGGGTGGGCTAGCGGGCTGGTGGTTGACAGCTTGGTGGAACCAACTAGCTAGACTTTGAGTGAGGGCTTTTAATAACTATTGAAAGCCCTGAGAGAGAGAGAGAGAGAGAGAGTCCTACTTGTACTGCCTTGCAAGTTGCTACTACAACGCCGCGTGTCTCCTCCCGCTCGGCCGGGTATGTACACGAGTACTGCAACAGCTAATCATGGCCAGATGCGGCGTATAGCGACAGTAATCACATCTATGGATTGGAGTGCTAGCTGAAAGATAAAGTTGCTGATATTACAATATCCTGTGAAGAAAGCTCGGTGATATGATCCGACCCGGGGTCGCCAAAGCAAGATCGCGTCTCGTCGTCGGCACACCCGGCGCAGCCTCGGCGATCCGGTGGTCGGGCCCGTCACAGCCCATCGTTTGGGCGCCCGGAAACCAGTGGCGGATCGGGGCCGGGGGGACAGGGACGGGAGACCGTCGGCACCAACACCGAAGACCAAAAACCCTTTGGGTTGGGGTCCTTTTCAGCGTGAGACCCGTTTCAACGCGTCGTCACCACCGCGACGGAGACATGTGTCACGCTCCCGCGCCGGGCCGTGCGGCCACGGCGCCACGCCGCCCCTGGCGCCGCGCCACTTGGACTTGCCGCCCTCGGCTGGCGGTTTGCCTCGCGATCCGCGCGCGCCGCGCAAGTCCCGTATACCACCGGCCGGGCGCGGCTTTTCTGACGAAGGCGTTTTTTTCCTCTTTTCATCACATCAAATCTTTAAACACATACATAAAATATTAAATATAGATAAAAAATTAATTACACAGTTTGATTGTAAATTACGAGACGAATCTTTTAAGCTTAGTTAAACCATAATTAGATAATAATTATCAAATACAAACAAAAATACTACAATACTAAATACTGATTTCTAGCCTCAATCTAAACGAAACAGAAAACAAAGTCTGTGTAGCTCCAGTGCCGTCACGTCACACATGTCCGTCTGCTGTGGTAGCAGTCTAGTCATCCGTCCCCAAGCAAGGACTACCACTGTGCAGCGCACTGCCCTCGAGGCAAAGACTTTGGTGGACCATGGTGTGGCTATATAGGGAGGGTTTTTGGCCTTTGGTGGGAGCCCCCGGCCCCAAACCAAAACCAGGAAACCACGCTACACCAGCAATTTCGCCGTCGCTGCGTCCTGTCTACTCTCCTCACCAGTGGGTCGCAAGGTTTGCTGCTAGCGCTCGACAATGTGTGGCGGAGCCATCATCGCCGACTTCGTCCCCGCCGACGCCCGTCGCCCGGCAACCGACGACACCATCTCCGCCTCCCTCCTCTCCTCCGGTACGTTGTATATATACCTACCAATAACTGGCCTTCTGCGCGTGCGGGCATGCTACAATAGAAATAGCGTAGACGAAAGGCCATTCCATTTTTGCAGCTTGGTAACCTACGCTGACTTACTGAGTATGCATGCCATGGTTACGTACAGCCATTAGCTAACGACGCTGCCGGTAACGTGTTCTGTCAGGCGAGGACCATCTGGAGCTGCCGGCCAGGCTGCCGGCGCCGGGGCGCAAAACGGCGTACCGCGGGATCCGGCGCCGTCCCTGGGGCCGCTGGGCGGCGGAGATCCGCGACCCGCGGAAGGGCGCCCGCGTCTGGCTCGGCACCTACGCCACCCCGGAGGACGCCGCACGCGCCTACGACGCTGCGGCGCGTGAGATCCGCGGGCCCAAGGCCAAGCTCAACTTCCCGCCCGCCGTGGGCGCTGGCGGCGGCGGCGGCGCGCGCGAGCCGGCGGCCAAGAGGCGCCGGAAGTCCGCCGCTGCGGCGGCCGAGGAGAGCTCGGGCTCGTCTCCGGCGGCGACGACCGTCGTGGCGGGCGGCGGCGGCGGAGGAGGACGAGAAAAGGAGACGCTGCGTGACTGCATGTCCGGGCTGGAGGCCTTCCTGGGGCTGCAGGAGGAAGCCGAAGCGGCCGACGAGGGTGGCGACGTGGAGGCGTGGGACGCCGTGGACCTCATGTTCGCGTAGGCCGTAGTAGCCAGGGGCGCTCAGCGCGCGCGTGCCGTCGCTGTGAACGGCCGCCGCGGCCGGGCCGCAGCTGCACGCCGCCTGCAGCCGGCACGTGCTGTTTTGTATCCAGTAATATTATGTTTCTTCAAGCAGTAAAGCTAATTTCGAGCCTTGCTGGGTGGTGTTAAGCTATTACTAGTACTGATATGCATGTAGGCGGTGTTCGTTTCGGCTTTGTCGAGTCTCGCGTATAAGCTTAGCAGGTTTAAATGATAAGTCACCATCCGGAGCTTAAGCTGTCTGAATAAGCTGGGCTGGATGGAGCTTATGCCGTCGGAATAAGCTGGATGTTTTGTTGTTCTGATTATTTCGGGTAGATTATCTGTCCTTGATGTAAATTGACTTATGTTATTTGAATATGCTGTCTGAATAAGCTTGATGTAAATTGACTTATGTTATTTGAATATGCTGTCTGAATAAGCTGGGTATTTAGCTGTTCTCATTATTTTAAGTAGATTATCTGTCCTAGATGTAAATTAACCTATGTTACGCAATGATCTGAAGACAATGGTGGGAATATTTATAAAGTTTGAGATAGCAATATGGTTCTATTAAGTTGCAATGTACCATAATAGTGGAAAATAACATTCATTTGGATAATGTAATTACTACAAAGGTCCTGTTCGCTTCTCTTATAATCTGTTTTTTGGTTTGTTTTTTCAGCCGGAACAGTATTTTTCTCTCACAACAAATCAGTCGAAACAGTGTTTTGGTTTATTTTTTCAGCGAAACGAACAAGGCCAAAATACTCAAGTTTCTAACAATGAATCACCCAACCAACCCAACCAACGCATTAGCAATATCATCATGAAAAACACCCATATTCATATCATTCGCCGAACCACTACCATCAATCGAAGGAACTTACCCAACCCCACTCCTGTCTTCCACATAGGTTTCAAAGTATTCATCATATATGACATTGTCTCTAATGAAATTATGAAGAGCCATGCAAGCAACGATAATCTTTGATTGCTTCTCAATTGGATAGCTAGGTAACTGTAAGAGAGTGCGCCACTTCATCTTAAGAACTCCAAATGACCGCTCAATCACATTTCGGAGGGATGCATGAGCATAGTTGAATATCTCCTTCGATCCCACTGCATGATGACCATGTTGCCATTCAGGCACATGATATCTTTGTCCCTTGTAAGGTGCTAGATATCCTTTTCTATTAGGATACCTAGAATTAACAAGGTAATACTTGCCTTCAAGTGGATGTGGAAATTTATTCATGTAGGTGACTAAAGTATCCAAAAATACCCGAGTGTCATGAGCAGATCTAGCCCAACCCGTGACAACAAATGTGAACCGCATATCGAAGTCACAAACTACCATGACATTTTGTGAAGCATAACCATGTCGTCCATTGTATTTTGCTTGTTCACTTTTTGGTACAGTTACAGGTATGTGTGTACCACCAATGACGCCTATGCAATCGTTGAAATGAGGCCAGAACCTAGCTTGCTGCAGTTTTGGATGAACTGTACCAAAGTGTAGATTCTTAGATCTTATGATGTCAATAGACAGTCTACAAATTAAGTCAAGTACCTCACTAAACTTTCTACTGACAGTTTCTAATGAATGACCAAACCTATTTGCGACTTGTCTAAATGATTGAGGTGCACCACATGTCCACAGAAACATGTCTAAGACTTCCTTGGTACAAATATCACTAGTTAATCTCAAGCCATAATTCTGAACCAAAGTCCGATGGAGGTGATGGAACACTGACCTTATCATTCTAAACATGTTGTAGCACTGGACTCTATCATTTAGTTGGATTTCAACCCACTGTATCCCTGTCATGACTGGTACATGCGGAACCGCCTCCTTGTTCTTTGCAACACTGCTAGTTAAGCCCATCAATTCCAATGCAATATATGCAACCATGAAATCATTATTAGTACCCGATTCATCCTGAATTGCATCTTCATCACTGGAGATGCTCATCTTGATTTTAGCACCTAAAATAGGTACACATTATGAAGCATGAGCAAAGGAACAGAGGGAGCATATACACAAAAAATTATTTGCACAAGCAAAATCATAACATAAATCATCAAATAATGTGCCCATTACATAAAACATCAAATAATGTCTAGAAGTGAATAATTAATTTTACTACATAACAACACTAATTTTTTCGGTCCTCCTATGCCCGCCTTAGCCAATTAAGCCTCCCATTCGGTGTCTTCAAAGTAATGAACACATCACGATTTTCCTTTTTCTTAAGAAGTTGGGTGGCATAGTAGTGTTCATCACTCCCTTCTTCAACACCATCATTAATGACTTGCTCCAACATAGCCCCAATATCATCTCTAACATGATCAACCGCATGAGAAGTTGCTGAATTTTTACTACTTTGGGGCTTCTTCTCATATGTGTCGACCAACCTCTTCATAAGTTGATCTCTATATGTCTTCTTTTTCTTTCCTGAGGGGGAACCTTGAGCTGGACTTTTGTTAGCATTTGGTGTGAC
Organism: Miscanthus floridulus; assembly: GCF_019320115.1. Classification (NCBI taxonomy): domain Eukaryota; kingdom Viridiplantae; phylum Streptophyta; class Magnoliopsida; order Poales; family Poaceae; genus Miscanthus; species Miscanthus floridulus. The sequence goes on along the minus strand of NC_089595.1, from coordinate 50,551,872 downwards.
ATGTAGTGAACCTCTCCCTTCAACTCTCTCACTATCACCATCACCATGACCAGCCTCATGCTCCTCACCCTCTCCATCATCATGACCACTTCCAGGAACATAGGATGTCTCATTAGTCACACTAATAGCATCAAACATTATCTGCATCATGTCCTTGTGCTCAAGAACTATAGATTTGAAATTTATACATCCAGGCATAGCCTGAAACATTAAATGATAACAATTAGAGGATGACATGCCGATGAGTACTAAAATACAAAAGATGACATCTCAACTACTCACCGCATTTTGTTCTGCCCACCATTCATCACTAGCAGAAATACATCCGGTCATAGGATCCCTTCCCAGCCCAGTGGCTCTCATGTTCAAGGTTTTCCACTATGCATATTTCTTCTTTAGTACATCCCATCTGTTCTTTATTTGCTCTTTGTCATATGGCCTCTTTGTTCGATCAAAGAACTTCACCAAATTAGCATAACCCACACTATTCAAGCAATTGTGTGGCCTGTTATGGGCAAACACTTCTTCTATGCATATTTCATTGTAAACTTTGGTGACAAAAGGATCCCATTTTGCTTGAGGCTTGGCTACTTTTTCCATCTCTAAAGTGCAACAAATCTGAATTTCTAGCAGCAATACAATGCACTGAGGAGTTCTACCAACTACACTACTGCCTGCATTGAGCTATGAGCTAACAAAAATGACATCTAAGGTGGGAAGCCGATGGTCATGTCCTCACCTTTGCAGGAGAGCCAACGGTGTAGAGGTGAGGGGAGCCAGCGGTGGCGAGCCGGTGTCCTGGGGCTGCAGGTCCTGAGTAGATCTGCCTGACTGCCTGGGGCTGCTACCGGCCTCCTCCTGGGGCTACAGCTGGAGGCCTAGGGCTATAGCCGGCCTGGGGCTACAGGTGGGGAGTTGATCCGGTCGGTCACCTAGGGCTGTAGGTGTGGGAGCGGAGGGGAGGGGAGGGGAGCCGACGATGGAGAGTAGATCCAGCCGGCCACCGATTGATCTAGCCAATGGAAGGCGACGGTCGATCTAGAGGGGGCCCCTACGCTACTTGCCGTTGAGGGGAGGGGAGCGGGGAGGGACCGCTGACTGTCGGTCGGGAGGGAGCCCTGTGCAGGCTGTCAGTCCAGACGGAGGGGATGAGGGAGGTGACAGCGGGGAGGAGAGCTGGCGCTAGATCTGGCCAGAGGGGATGAAGGAGGGAGGCGGGGAGGGAAGCCGGTGTCATGAGAGCGCACAAGTTGGGCGGGTGGGGTCATGAGGGAGGGGCAGGGAGAGGAAAAGCGCTCACGATTTCCAAATCGCACCCCTTCGGGCACTTTTCCAATCGTCGTTGCGGGAAGGAAAGCAAACATGGACGCCGCGTTTGCGATGGATGCCGTCGTGAGCCATTTGGCGGGCGTATCCGGCTTCTCCCGTTGTGAACGTGCGTATGAGCGCAAACAAATAGGGCCGTAGTACCAACATAGGTTTATCTAGCTTGTTGATAAAAATAATGTAACTAGAGTGATTAGGAGCTCCCGACTTTCTGCTAATTGCCCCATGGGCAATAGCCTATTCTAGTAGAACATGTTACATGCAACATGTATCAGATGCTAATTGCACTACTGTATCGGAATCTAATTCGGATGATTCTGGCGAAACTCCCGTGACTTGCTGACTGTTGTGTTTGATGAATTCAAATCTTTCGCGCGTTCTGGCAAAGAAGTGCGTGTTTGGTATGATGGCCCGATGGCTCGACTACACCTCCAACTGCAACACGCATGTTGTTGGTACGTTTGGGCCGTCTCTCGGCTTGGCTCCCATGGTGCTTTTCCTCTCTCTCGGCCTGGCTTCAGGGTTTGGGCCGTCTCTCTACCTAGCTCTCGTGGTGCTTTTCCTCTCTCTCGGCCTAGCTTCAGGAAAACAACTCCCCTCTTTGTTTTTTCTAGGGCTTGGCTACGCGTTGCTCCTCGTGGGCGATTTAGGGGGGGTAGGGGGGTGGCTCGCGCGGGAACGGTATAAACGGACCCTTCGGCGCTACTCTCCCTTACTTCTTCTCGCTTGCTTCTCCACCCACACCCATGAGAGACCGGTGGTGGTGCTGTGTTGTGGTGTCCAGCAAGGCTACTCTTCTTCCCCGATGGCTTCCTCTTCGTTCCCCCGCACCGGATCTGCTCCAACGTGGTGCCTCACCATCCTCTTTGCTAGGACTCTAGGAGGCGAGCGTCTTCTTTCTTCGTCTTCCTCGATTCGGGTGGTGTGGACCGGATCTGCATCCTCTTCATCTAGATCTGCTTCCACTCGATCGCCTCAGCTTCTTCTCTATTGTGTGCTCCTCATTTCCTCCCACGATCACCGCTAGGTCAAATTGATCCCAATCCCTGTATTCTTTGATTTGGTAGATCTAGGGTTAGAGTTTACTTGTTCATCTTGCTGGTTTATGGGAGTACATGCTATTGTTCGATTTAGGGTTTCACTTGCTTCCTGCCTTTGTTGCTTTTGTCAGTACTTGTTAAGGTTGGATTTTTGGTTTATATTGCTCTGTGGCTATGCTATCAATGGTCGATGATGATGTCCAATGCACTAGGAGGCATGTTCAAGCATGTAGCCGTGCTTGCTATCCCTTTTTAACTGCTTACACACTCATGTTGAGGCTAGCCAAGGTCTTATGAACTAAGTTATGTCTTGATTGTTCATGCATGTAGATGGATCTGGCCCAAAACCATGAACTGATGGCCAGTCAAGCAGTTGCCATGGTATTTGTTATGCTATCTTTTGTTGTTAGTAGGCTTAGGAGGTCTAGGCCTGAACTAGACACACTGTTGTATCATCTTAGGAGTGATGCTGAGCAGCATAGGAAGCAGACCCTGCAAGCCATTTACAACTCCACAGATGCAGTGTTTGTCCATGTTAAGGATGACTAGAGCTCCTTTTTATGCTTTGTGTAACCTATTTAGAAATTGGGGCCTAGTTCCTGATAATGTTGGGTGCACAGTTGAGGAGCAGGTAGCTATGTTCCTTCATGTAGTTGGACACAACCAAAGATTTAGAGTGGTTCACCAATCCTTTAGGAGGTCAATTGAGACTGTCCATAGGCACTTTCACCAGGTTTTGTATGCTGTTGGTGAGCTTAGAAGTGAAATGATTAAGTGTCCTACACTTGGCATACATCCAAAGATCCTTGAAAGCCATAGATGGAACCCTTAAATGCAGCTAATGGTCACTTTAACTGTTAAGCCAAAACTCAATGTAGGTGTCAACCAATGCACTTATCCCACTTACACCTTTTTTAGGACTGTATTCATGCTATTGATGGCACCCATGTGACACATGCAGCATGCTTTTAGGGGTAGGAAATCAAACCCCACACAAAATGTGATGGTTGTTGTGGACTTTGACCTCAAGTTCACATATGTATTGGATAGCTAGGAGGGCTCAGCACATGATGCCCTCATCCTTGCTGATGCCATTGAAAGAAATGATGGGTTCATTGTGCCTCAAGGTAACTGAAACCAACTGTCCACTACACGTATGTCCTTACCATGTCATAGACATCACTAAGAGCATCTTTGGTACACTTATAGGTAAATTCTACCTTGTAGATGTAGGATATGCATGCCGCAGTGGCTTTCTCCCTCCCTACAGGGGGTGAGGTACCATATGTCTGAGTATGGTAGTTGAAACCACCCAACCAATGCAAGGGAATTATTCAACCTAAGACACTCCTCACTTAGGGTCACAGTTGAGAGGGATTTTGGGGCTTTGAAGAACATGTTTCATATTTTAGACAACAAGCCATTCCACCCTTACAAAGCATAGGTCAAGCTTGTGCTAGCCTGTTGCATCTTCACAACTGGATTCTAGGCTTTGACATGGACCAAGTAGTGCCATTTGAGGACTAGTTGCCACCAAACTAGCCTGATTCTCGGCCTGTCCATGAACTGCTGTCTCAAGACTCCAATGTCATGTCCACTAGGAGGGATGCCATCTGTAATACAATGTGGGAGGGTAGGGGTACATCTAGGACCTAATTCATGCATGTTCTTTATTGGTATATATTAACATATATAGAATAATCCGCAAGCACATAGATACCGATATAGCACTTCACCGAAAAGTATTCTAGAATATTGAATTTAAGAAAACATGTGTGAGAATAACTAAGACTAACTTACCTCGGAGTAGCAACAATACTTAAGATAATAGGAGTATAAAGGAGATCACTAAAGTCTTCTAGTTCTAACTTTGGTATGGGGATATTACTAAGGAGAAACACATGCAGAGTATGTTTTCCTAGTAATAAAGTCATGCTCAGCCTACAGACGAGAGATGGTCTACAAAGGACTCAATGAGGCTATAAGAGTCACCCTCACGATCTACCACCGATCCAGAATATAGGGTATATCCACAAGTAACTGAGTTTAATCACCATGCCTACACTACGAATACTACTTTAACCCAAGAGCTATAAGGATTAAAGTACTCAAAAAGAGTCGCAAACCTAAAGAACAATATAAATAAGAAGCTTACTTAAATTAGAAGTTGATTACCAAAGAAATCTCAGAAGCAAGCTCAAGAAGAACTTGCTTTCGCTAGGGTACAAGCCGTAAAGAGAGCACTGATAGGCCAGCACTTCCTCTAAACTCTTCCCTCACACTCTATCTCTCTATTTCTAATACAAGACTAGATCCTATCTTGGAGGACTAATCTTCTCTTGATTGCTAGCTCTTATCCTGGTGGAGATATGAATTAGGGTTTTTGCATTTCAGAACTTAGGACTATTGCCTTCAGGAGGGGGTGTAGGGAGGTATATATAGGGGGACACATCAATTCTGGACCCTCGGATCAAACCAACTTAAAACAATGGCATATATGTGATCTTTGAGGTGGTGTAGAACCGACGTAGCAAGAAGGGATTGACAGGAGGGGCCCATAGGTCGGCCACCCTGACAGTGGGGCCGACTAGCCCCACATGTCATGGACACATGGCCTGCTTTGGTGGTTTGCCTTCTGTAGTCTTCTAGAGTCTTCCCATGTCAGTACCATTGCGGATAAACGTGGTTTCCTTTGACGAATAAGTCCTTGACCTACTGAATGCATAGATTCATTAAAACTCATAGAATTTGTCAATTTAAACCCCTAAGTCTATGTTGGTGATCTATTTTAGTTATTTATGCAAGGTATATTGATGGTTTATGATTGTCATTAACTACCGTCAATAAACTCCCCTACACTTAGTCTTTTACTGGTCCTCGATAAAAGGATGGATTACTTAAGACATAACCTTAGGACAAGACATCAACATAAAACTATTCCCAGTCATGCATGTATTGCAGGATTAAAAGTGTCTACCATGAAACTTTGGGCAGTTGAAGAATGGAACACCTTGAAATAGATCACCATCTTCCTTCAGTCAAGTCAATTGGAGAAACATTTTAAGATTTTTGAAAACAAAACATAATTTACCTTCTCCTTTTGTGGTATTCTCAAATCACTCATAGTATGTGGTATTTTTGGATCCTCACCAAGGCATGGATAACTTTTGCCTTCTTTTTACCTACTTCAAAAAGTTTATGTGGAGATCAGGTAGGAAGGAATATGAAAACATACTTGCATTGCATATATTATAAAGTCAAAACAAAGATCTAAGGAGAAAAATGTCATACTCTTAGATCAAGATGTGCATGTGCGTGGATGAATATATATAGTGGCTAACCTAATTCTACTATGCTCCTTGAAACATATCTCTCTTATTTGAAACTTGAAATACTTGCTAGAGAACATGGGCTATCTTCTCATTATTTCAGGCGAGCATCTAAGTACCTATTGTTTTAGATATCTCACACACTTATCCATTCTTTTTCAACTTCTCTTTCTTTTCTTTTACTTACTTTTGCATAGCTATTGACGGTAGTTAACAACCATTATAAACCATCAATATAACATGTATAAGGGTATAAATATAATAACCAATGAAGGTTTAGGGGTTTAAACTAATAAATTCCACAAGTTTTGGTGAATCTTTATTTTCTGTAGGGTTTATTCAAAACACCGTCAAGGTGGACCTACATGTCAGATTTAATTGCACTTATCCATAGCGAAACGGACACCAGAAGGTTCCAGAAGACTCGAGAGGACTCCACACCGAAGTAGAGGGCGAGAGGCTACCAAGTGGGGCCGCCCAGCCCCACCTACAGGCCGCTCGGCCCCTAGGGCCCACTATTAGCCTCCGTGTTGCAATGTTGGTTCTCCATAGCCTCCTAGGTTCCATCTACACCATCCTTTAAGTCGGTTTGATCCAAGTGCTCACGTTGGACGCTCTGGCCTATATATATCAGCCCTTGCCCCCCTGACGCAGATAAGTCATTTGAGAAGATAGAAAACCTAATCATCCTTAGAGCTCCACCATATTCTAGGGCACAACTAGTTAGGCTAGGTCTAGAGGGAGGCAAGCAGGCTTCGCTTGGATTCCCAATCTTGTCAAGAGCGTGGTTTGGTATAATCTTTGTACCCCCTCTCTATTGTTTCTCCATTACTTTTATTTGCTAGTTACAATTATTATGACAATATTAGTATTCATCTTATTCATGTTCTTTGTTATAATGTTTATTGTCTACTTTGGTTATATGCTTAGTATAGCTAGTTTATCATTATATCCATGCATAAGTTCGTATAGCACTCGCTCCGCTATGCACGGGGTGAGTGGTCAACATTGTGTAAGCGTGGTGCTTATATATTGTTTACCTGTGGGTACACCCTATATTCTGGGTCATGTGGTAGATCGCGGATCTGACACTCCCATTGAATCCTTTGTAGTCCACTCCCTGAATATAGATGCATGTAGGGTCTAGTTACGAAGGAAGGGCAAGCTCTGTTCTTAATCTTCCTTAGTAATATCCCTTATGTGTAGATATGAGGACGATCTTAGCAATGACTACTAGGTATAATTGCACTAATCAACGTATGCTTTGACTTGTAATTAAGAATAACTTAGGAATTATTCCTCTAATATTCTACCTGACCATGCTAATGCCATAGAAAGAAGTACTCTGAGTGATTTATCATTATTAATACTTATTATATATCTTATGACTTATCCCTATATGAGTAGAACATTGGTTATGGTTTATTTCTCCTCCAATAGTATAAGTTATCAATACATGTCCTTGCTAGACCTTCCCTATGGTAAAAATATAAATAATGATACCTAGAATACTCTCGGCTAAAGTGCTACAATGGTATATTATCTGTGTGCTTGCAGATCCTTTTTAATCATATATTTATATATTCTTTATAGTCACATAAAATGATAAAGAACTACTTAGTATTATTCTAGTAGTAATGCTGTGTAGAACCAACAAGCATCTCTGGCATCATTACTAGGGATAACAACCTAGTAAAGTAATGTTAGGAGATATAGGTTTATAATAGGTGGCTACTTAAAATAAGTGATGCATTAATAAATACCAACAAGCATTTTTGGCGCCGTTGCCGGGGAAGGTAGCTAGGCATAGGAAGTATTGATAAACTTATACTTATTGATGTGATTGAAGATAACCATTGACCTCTGCTCAAACAGGCTTACCCTTGTTTTGTCTACTTGTGTATCTTATGCAGGGTAATGTATGACTGGTTTTGACCTTCCAACAAACTATGTTGAAGATCCAGAAGTTTTAATCAGGAGAACTAGAGCTAAACTCAAGAAAGTTCTAGTTTTAAAGTCAGAAGACAACCATATAGGGCAAAGCTTAACACCTAAATTTGAAGCCATGGCTGACAATACTCTTTGTGAATTCTCTACTCCAACTATGGCCAACATCCGTACTGGATCAACAGTCAATGTTGGAGATAATAGATTCGAGCTCAAGCCAGCTCTCATCAACATGGTGCAAGCAAACTAGTTTTGTGGGAAGGCACATGAAGATGTGAGTGCACATCTCCAACACTTCCTAAAGATTTGTAGCACTTTCACCATGAAAAGAGTAACCCAAGATGCCATATTACTTCGTCTCTTCCCATTCTCACTCTTGGGGAAGGCCAAGCAATGGTTCTACGCCAACAAGGATAGAAATACTACATGGGATAACTACTCCACTGCTTTTCTAGCAAAGTTCTTTCCCATAGGCAAGACCAATGCTCTGTGTGGGAGAATTTTAAGCTTTCAGCAACAACATGATGAATCTGTCCCTGAGGCAAGGGAATGCTTTCAAGTTTACATTGCGGAATGTCCTCATCATGGGATGGAGAATTGGCTACTCATGTAGACTTTCTACCATGGGTTGACCAATAGTACCCGTGAGACTATGGATGCTACTACTAGAGATGCATTCCTGTCACTCACCATACCAGCTGCAATAGCTCTTGTGGAGAAGATGGCCTCCAATCAAGGTTGGAATTAAGAATGTGTTCAAACCCACAAGAGAGGTGGAGGTATGCATCAACTGAAGGAGGTAGACATGCTATATGCCAAGATGGACATGCTGATAAAGAAGCTTGAAGATCGAGCCACTGAGATGCAAGAAGTCATGCATATTCATGATTCTCGCATGACATTTGAAGTATGTGGGAACACTATGCATTCAGGGAACAACTGCCCTGAGACCCATGAGGATGTGAACTTTGTCAATATCAACAACTACTTTCGTCCTTGGTAGAATCAAGGATGGAACCAGCAATAGAGACCAAACTACCAAGGTAACTATCAAGGTAATAATTTTAACAATTTCAATCAACCACCCTTGAGAGAATTAATTGCTGGACAATCCAAACTTATGGAGGGATTATCTAGAAAGGTAGTTACCAATGATACAATTCTAGAGAACATAAATAATAGAATGGATAGTTTGCTTCTACCATTAAGAACCAGCATAGCTTTAATAAAATGATAGAATCACAAATAACTCAGCTGGCTGCCGCTGTTCCTCCGTCCGATAAAGGTAAGATTCTAGGGAAACGAAAGATCTAGAAACTACAAATGTTGTCAATATTCATAATGCAACATACTACTGTATACAACCTTCAACGGGAAGGTGGAAAGACTATACCTTGCTAGAAAAGAAGAGCGATCCAGGAAGACCTATCATCCCCTTCGCCATTGGACCTCACATTTTCCAAGAAGTTGTCTGTGATTTCAGAGCAAGTGTCAACATCATGCCTAAGATAATTTATGATCAAATTAATGGAGATACTGTGTTGTACACAAATATGTTTTGTAGCTTCCAGATCAGTCACTCTACTACCCCAAGGGAGTTCTTGAAGATTCCATTGTTCAAGTAGGACAATCTTATGTTCCTATAGACTTTGGGTTCTAGAAATAGGTGGAGATATAAGGGCACCCATTATTTTGGGCCAACCTTTCCTAAGCACTGCTAAAGCCATCATCTACACAGATAGTGCCAAGATCTGCTTCACAATCAAGGACAGAAAGAAGTTTTCTTTTAAGAACCACATCTTGCAATCTCCTAAACATCCACAAATGCTGTACCTACCCGAAGAGACAATAGTGACCAAGAAGAAGAATAACAAGAGGAGGAAGAACAAGGCCAGGCGGCCTCAAGAAGAATCGATCAACATGATCAAAACACTCCGATCAGAGTACGGCCACCTCCTCGCTTCACCATTCCTTGCTAAGAAGGATGACCTAGGCGTACCAACGATTGAGTGTATCATTGGACAAAGAATCTTGCACAAGACCTTCTACAACATTGGGTCAGGTGTCAACATAATGTCTAAGGTAATGTATGAATACTTATTTGGTGATGAGCCTTTGTTCCCTACATATATGTAAGTGAAGATGACGGACCAATCAATCCGACTTTTAGAGGGAATAGCAAAAGATGTCATGGTAAGGATACATGATCACTATGCCCTTACCGACTTCATGGTTCTAGACATGGGCGAAGAAGAAGACGATACACCCATCATTCTTGGAAGACCGTTCCTCAACACTACCAACATGATCATCTACGTCGGATCTAGACAAATCCACTTCCAATTCCCTAGAAAAAAGGTACACTGTTATTTCAATAGTTATACCACTTATGAGCAGCCAAAGAAGTCCTGCTCTAGAAGGAGACGTCGATCATCCCGAAACCAAAAGAATGATTCCCAAAGAAAAGTTGGGTGGAATGTGAGGAACCTGAAGAAGTTGTAAAAGATGAACCCGCTCCACCAAAGTCAAGTCCACAGACCAAGCAGGTATGGAAAGAAAAGGTAACATCACCACCAGAGTCACAAGAGGTGCAACCATCAGGGTCTCCATCCTAGGACCAACTGATGCACCCAAGGAATGAACAAGATTGGAAAAAAGTCTTGTCCGAAGGACTTAAAAATCCACACCCTGGCCGTGAGGTAACATCGGTAGTTATCCATATTTACTTTTTAGTATTGCATGAATTATTTTTCACTTTTAGCATGTTTACTCTTCTGCATTAGTAGAAAGAAAATAAAAATTACATCATTAAAGCCTAATGCCCCATGTGAATAAATCTATGGTGTGTGAAGACCCATAGGAATATTCACTGTGGTGGCATAAAAAGAAAAATACCATACATACATATTTTCTGCATTATATAAATAAGAAAATCCAAAAATATTAAATAGACATCCTGCTAGAACTTTGCCAATTAGGAAATATGTCTAAACCTCCAAGGACAATAAATCTCTGAATGGCTGACCGCTAACCCCTTATCCTAATCTATACCACGAGTTTTGGTACTCTTGTTGGAGTATTTTGCAGGATGATCAAGAGTAAAGCCATCCATCTGAAGTACATTTTCCTGAACTATCGCTACACCCGCTACATGAGGAACATGATTTCTAGATGGATATGAAAGACTTCTACTGGTAGACTCACTCTAGGAAAGACCATGACAACATCTACCTTGGGGGAGGAGCATCCCCCATGTATCTAGCTAAGTATTTCTTTCCCTTTTGGTTTTATTATTTTTAAGTTTGCTTCATATTTGCTAAAGAAATAAAAAGATGCATAACAAACTAAAAGCAAAATAAAAATTTATCTTAGCTAGTTATATATATATATTAAAAGTGTGATCTTAAATTATGAAAAACAAAATAAAAAGTGTGTGTGTCTAGTTTTCTATTTTTAAGAGCTGAATAAATAAATGGGATCCAAGGATAATCTCTTAAATGAAAATGATGAATAGTTGCTCTGTCTTAATTTCTTTGAAGTACCTAGCTTTCAGCCTTAAATTCTCTCGAGTTTTGGATGCAACTGTTTTGATATAAGAATTTACTCTGAACTTGAAACTCGTGGGTAGCATATGCTTGATCTAAGTCTAGGTAATTGATGTATATTATATGAGAAGGTCTGAGCTGCTATTTATCTTGTTCCAAGTCATACTAAAGTTCTAGAGATTTATCTTTTAAAAAAAATGAAAATCCTACATGAAGAGCTCTTATATGACAAAGCTTAAATTTCTACCAAAGCCATATATGATATTTAGATTAGGAAAACCTCCACTCATATATATGTTGCTTGCATTTCATTGAGTTTAGTCATGCTTTGTTGACCCTTATGAGAGGTTTGTCATGCTCTTAAAATCAAGATCACGTACACACCACCCAAATATGCACTACTCCTACACTGGGGCTAGGCATAATAACATGCCATTCCATCTAGATCCACCTAAAAATGTTTTACTCCTTCACTAGGAGTAAACACCAAAAATATTCTTGATAGGAATTTCCACCAAATAAATGCTCCAAGTTCTTGTTGATATCTCTATCAAAGTTTTGTTGCAGAAAAGAAGCATTGGGCTATGTAACAGTTATTCATAGAAAAAAAGAAAGATGAGAAAAAAATGGACAAGTGTCCGATATATTTAAGAAATGGGTACTTAGATGCCCACCTAAAAAAAGAAGAGATGAATAAGATAGCCCATGTTTTCTTGCAAAGGTGTTTCCAAGTTTTAAAAGAGAGATATATTTTTAAGGAGCATAGTAGAATTAGGTTAGCCACCAAATATATCCACCATATATCCACACACATGCACATCTTGATTTGATTGTATGACTCAACTATCTTTGGATCTGAGGTTTGACTTTACAATATATGTATTGCAAGTATGCTCTTATGCTTTCTTCACTCCTATGAGCTCCACATAAGCCTTAGTTGTAAGAAGAGAAAGGCATAACATCTTTATTGTCTTGGTGAGGATCCACAAATACCACATATATTAAGAGACTTGAGAGCGTCATACGATGGAAGCTCTGAGTTTTATTCTGAAAATCTATAAAAACTATAGAATAATGGTTGAGCAAAGAACTTGAGACATAATGCTTAACTTGATTGTTTTGTCTTTTAATTGCTCGAGACCCAAGAGAAGGCTGAGAATCCTCATGGTTGAAGGTAGTATGGGTAAGTTTGAAGTCAAATTGGTTTATTCTAATCTAGAGGAGAATTCTTGTTTGAATGCATGTGTACTTTTCAGGAGTTGCTATGATGTTTTAAAAAATCTTAAAACTCCTGATCCATTTGCTAAGTTTAGATTTGCTAAGGGACTAGCAAAGGTTAAGCTTGGGAGAGTTTGTTGACGGTAGTTAACAACCATTATAAACCATCAATGTAACATGTATAAGGGCATAAATATAATCACCAATGAAGGTTTAGGGGTTTAAACTAACAAATTCCACGAGTTTTGGTGAATCTATATTTTCTGCAGGGTTTATTTAGAAAACCATCAAGGTGGACCTACATGTTAGATTTAATTTGCTTATCCACAGCGAAACGGACACCAGAAGGTTCTAGAAGACTCGAGAGGACTCCACACCGAAATCGAGGGCGAGAGGTTGCCAAATGGGGCTGCTCGGCCCCACCTATAGGCTGCCCGACCCCTAGGGCCCACTATCAGCCTCCGTGTTGCAATATCGGTTCTCCACCGCCTTGGTAGCATCTAAGCCGTCCTTTAAGTTGGTTTGATCCAACGGTTCATGTTGGACACTCCGGCATATATATATCAGCCCCTGCCCCCTAAAGCAGATAAGTCATTTGAGAAGACAGAAACCCTAATCATCCTTAGAGCTCCACCATATTCTAGGGCATAGTTAGTTAGGCTAGGTCTAGAGGGAGACAAGCAGGCTTTGCTTGGATTCCCAATCTTGTCAAGAGCGTGGTTCGGTATAATCTTTATACCTCCTCTCTTTTGTATCTCCATTACTTTTATATGCTAGTTACAATTGTTATGACAATATTAGTATTCATCTTATTCATATTTTTTTGTTATAATGTTCATCATCTACTTTGGTTATATGCTTAGTATAACTAGTTTATCATTATATCCGTGCATAAGTTCGTATAGCACTCGCTCCACTACGCACAAGGTGAGTGGTCAACATTGTGTAAGTGTGGTGCTTATACATTGTTTACCTATGGATACACCCTATATTCTGGGTCATATGGTAGATCGCAGATGTGACACTCCCGTTGAGTCTTTTATAGTCCACTCCCCAAATATAGGTGCACGTAGGGTCTAGTTACGAAGGAAGGGCAAGCTTTGTTCTTAATCTTCCTTAGTAATATCCTTTATGTGTAGATATGAGGATGATCTTAGCCACGACTACTAGGTATAATTGCGCTAATCTATGTATGCTTTGACTTGTAGTTAAGAATAACTTAGGAATTATTCCTCTAATATTCTACCTGACCATGCTAATGCCATAGAAAGGAGTACTCTGAGTGATTTATCATTATTAATATTTATCATATATCTTATGACTTACCCCTGTTATGAGTACAACATTGGTTATGTTTTATTTCTCCTTTAATAGTATAAGTTGTCAATACATGTCCTTGCTAGACCTTCCCTATGGTAAAAATATGAATAACGATACCTGAAATACTCTCGGCTAAAGTGCTACAATGATATATTATCTGTGCGCTTGTAGATCCTTTTTAATCATATATTTATATATTCTTTCTAGTCACATAAAATGATAATGAACTACTTAGTATTATTCTTGTAGTAATGCTATGTAGTACTAACAAGCATCTCTGGCATCATCACTAGGGATGACAACCTAGTAAAGTAATTGTCGGTGTTTCGAATCATAGGCTAGTAAATTTCTAATTTGTGCATCTAACCCGGATGGTTGTGCTTAGAGGACTCAAGGATTTATACTGGTTTAGGCGGAACATCTCTACGTCTAGTCTGTTGCTGCTCGTGTTACCAACACTTGGTTTATAGTTGGGGTTACAAACAGGCGAGAGAGAGAGAAGGTCCCAAGTGTCTGGTGGAAAGAGTGAGTCTAGTTGAGCTCTCTATCTATTGCCGAGCATCTAAGCCTTTCGCCGCTCAGACATGTTAGATGTGTCTTGGACTCGCCCCCTCCGTGGGTTGCCCTACTTCCCCTTTTATAGATGAAGGGGAAGATGTTGGTTACATCAGAGAGAGAGAGAGAGAGAGATAAGGAGAGGAAGGCTACTAGGATTGCAGCGTCTTCCATCTCCTTCATGTGAGTCCCACCGAACCTATAGATGATAATGGGGATGGCTCCATGTCATGGCCCTGTTCATCACTGACACTATACACGGGCATCGTCAGCCGGTCATGGTGCTCCATCCCATCCCAGCAGACAGTATGGCTCGTCAATGTCTCCGCTTGAGGTCATATGGGGAGTAGGTAGTATAGCACCAGCATGCCCGATGCTATTGGCGATGTGCATCCTTAGGCATGGCCTATCATGGTCACAGGTCACGTCAAGACATGCCTGCTCCCCTTCTGGCTTCAGAAGTTTGACCCCAGACTCATACTTTTAGACCCATAATGGTTGGGGGAGGTACGGACCTCCGTCGGGTGAGGGGGAGCCCACGCCCTCGGGGGTCGGATGAGATGAAGCCCATGCCCTCAGGGTCGGGCGAGACAGAGCCTACGCTCTCGGGGTCAGATGAGGCATAGTCCGTGCCCTTGAGGTTAGATGTGATGGGGCTCTCACCCTTGGGGTCGGGCATGACAAGGCTCTAGCCTGAGGGGTCGGGCGAGGCGGAGCCTACGCCCTTGGGGTTAGGTGACCGAAACCCATATCCTTGAGGTCGAGCAAGATGGAGCCCATGCCCTCAGGGCTGGGTGAGACCAAGATGCGCTCTTGACCATCTAAGGGAGTTAGCATTTGCATCCATTAGATTCCTTCTTCTAGGTATCCCTAATACTGATACCCGACAGTAGCCACCGAGCCTATGGAGGAGTAGGATACTCCTTCAAAGGCTTTTTCAGATGGAAGGATTATGGGGATCTTGATCTCTCTTTGCGGGCCATGGGATGTCTTGGTATGGTTGAGATTCCTTGTGTTTGGACTCCTTGGGAGTATGTAGCTGCGCGATTTAGGGGATCAGAGAAGATCTCTCTTGATTTTGATTCCTCTCTAGGATCCGACCGATCCACCATTGTTATGTGACCGCGTATTCGGTCTCATTGCAAGTCCAACTCTCGAGCCCCCACACACAGCAAGGGTCTGGTGGAGGGGTTATCTCGTCTTAAGGTCATCCTCCCTCAAGGGTTTTTTTTGATAAAACAGAGGGGCTAAGCCGTGCCATGTTTTCACGATGGATGAACTATGGTGCTCGGTGAGCTATTAACGGGCAAGTTCGAGTGGGGCCTTGGCTTCCTATTTATGGGGGCTAGCATGGGTTAGCTGGTGACCAGCCCTAGATTCCTAACGGCCAGTCCTTATAGTTTTCGGGTCCGTTCGATCGGTCCTAAGGGCTCGTTGCCTTTCTTCAAGGAAAAACCATGGACCATGATCTGTCAAGACTCAAACGTGGGCCAGGATGCCCATGGTGCTTGTGCTCCTAGGTACTAGTCACTAGCGGATCCATCCCATTCCACCCCTCACTCTAAAGGTGCCCTAGAGCGGTTGTGAACCCATCGGTGGGCTAACCTTCGAACTCCTGGGCCTGATTGGGCCGTGGGAACATTTTCTGCTTCGTATGCCTACTTACCTATGATGGTTTGTAGCCCATCTAGGGGGAAAACCACTGTCTGGTGCGCCCTTCAAGGAGCGACTAGGGGTAGCATGTGCACGATTCCTAGAGAGGCGAAGTGACGGGGCATGCCGGGCACGTCGATCTGGACGGTTCACCTCCTGTCTCACCCTGCATTATAAATAGCGGGCTCCTCCTTCATGTTTTGGTGTGCCAAACTGCAACCTTGTCTTCCCCACCTTTCCACCATCATCGTTCGGATCTGCTACCTCTGCTAGTCCACCGCCAGTGCCCTAGATCTGTAGCTTTCGCTTCTCCAGCATTGCCAAAAAGTCCTTGCTCCTCCGTCTTCACTTTCCTTGGAGTCATGGTTCCACTCTGACGTTGCCTATGCATGCATGGAGGGCCTCATCAAGCATGGTCTTCTTCATGGGAGGACTAATGTGATGGAGTGGCTAGTTCCCAGCCACGAGGAGGTGCCAATGCCGCTCGACGGTTACATCGTCTCCTTCATGCCCTTCCACCAGTGCAGGCTCGCGATCCCCCTCATATGTTCTTTCGGCTAAAGAGGGAGTGCGAGAGCATCCATGTAGAGGTGGGGGTCATGCTCTATGCCCTGACCACAACGCTGAGTTCGATACAAGATGTCATCACTCCAGTTGGCTAGGTATATTGCATCAGCATTTCTGACCTTCGTCTTTCCTTTTCTTGCCTTTTAACTCATAGCCTTTTCATAGGTTCTCATGGACCGTAGCCAGGAGAAGTTTGCGTTCCTTCACCATGAGAAGGGCATTTGGGATTGCCTCGTGGTGGAGGAGTAGCTATGAGCCACGAGGGAGCAGCTACGTGAGGAACTAGCCGCCAAGCTTATTACCACTCGTCAAGAAGTGGCCAAACTTCCCTCTGTTGGCCAGGAGTTGGCTAACCTCTGGATCAAGTATGCAGAGGCTTGTGATGATGCCCACAAAGCTAGGGAGAAGCTCCTAGATCTGATCGAGAGTATGCGCATGGACGCCACAGAGATCGAGCAGCTACGGAGGAAGCGTGATGATGCCTAACAGCGGATCGACCTCCTGGAGGCCGAGCTCTAGGGGAGATGGATCTGAAGGCTGTGGTAGAGGTGGTGATAGCTAGACTCACCGTGGAGGTCATCTAGCACCAAGAACAGGCCTGGAACTTGGAGGCTGAGGTGGCCCAGCATCGTGACATGGCGCGCAAGCTCTAGGCGGACATGGACGATAAGCCCCTGTTCTTCCTTTGCCATCCTTCTCTCTAGGATCCACAAGACTCTTTTTGACATGGCTAGCGCATGTTTTGGGTAGGTCTTGATCATAGGCTCGGGGCGGAGGTGATGAAGAGTCATAGCCTAGAGAAGGAGCTCGGTGAGGTGAAGGCCACCCTCCTAAAGGAGAGCGATGAGCATGATGCCCTATGTGTCGCTGTCTAGCTGGTCTTCGATGACCTCAAGCTAGCCCTAGCACAAGAGATGAGCTCGCTTGTGGTCTGCACCATCCGTATCATGGATCGAGCTTAGGAGATGGTGAGGGACGCACTCTGCTTCGGCGTTCATTGGTCATTCACGATCGCTTGTTCTCACTATAAGAACATAGCTTTAGAGATGATGAGCCAGGGCTTCATGCTCGGTTACTCTGATGCTGAGATTGAGGACATCGAGAAGGTGGTGGCCCCTCTAGCACAAGGCTTATCTACCTAGATGGAGGATGAGATCATCCTCCCAAAAAATTAGTTAGTTAGGCCAAATAGTGACCTTGTAATAAATGGATAGATTTTAATTTTTGCTATGGTTGAACAAACTTTTGGTTCTTCATCCTTTTTTATTAAAAGGTTAATGTGTTCCGACCCTTTCCATGGTTAAGGCTATAAAGCTTGGGATGCTGGCAAAACAACTCTGATCATGTTGGTGAGCAAAAACATCGTAGCCACTAGGGCGTAGTTTTCTTGTGGTCCGACAAGTTTTACTCAGGGTTTATTTCCATAGCCCTTACTTTGAGATCTTAATATAAGGGAGGCTTGGGCGTAGAGAATGTCTCTTAGTAGATATATTCTTATTAGCCCCCGAGTGATGCTTGACTCCCTACCATTGCCGGGGTCGGGTGTCACTAAAGTTAGAGTGAACGATAGTGAAACTGATAAGAGAAAACATTTTTGTATTTCAGAAATACCATTCTTAAGCATATGGATAGGTTAGGGGTAAAAGCGATGTAGCTACTCGATGTTCCATGCGTTGGTGAAGACCTTGCCGTCGATGGTCTTGAACTTGTAGGTGCCTAGTCAGAGCACCTCTGTGACGATGTACGGTCCCTCCCACGGTGGGGAGAGCTTGTGATGGTTTTTGTTGCTTTGGATGAGGCGGAGTACTAGGTCCCCAACATTGAAGGCCCAACCCCACACCCAACAGCTATGGTACCAACACAGCACCTACTGGGACTTGGCCAAGTGGAGGAGGGCAACATCACGCACCTCATCGAGCTAATCCATGGCATCCTCGAGGGACGCCTCGGCTCCCTGCTCATTGTACACCCTAACCCTAGGTGCCCCATAGTCGAGGTCGATTAGGAGGATAGCCTCGGAACCATAGACCATGAAGAAGGGTGTGTAGCTGGTGGCCCAGCTAGGAGTCATCCTCAAGCTCTAGAGCACCACGGGGAGCTCTATGACCCAACACCGACCAAACTTGTTCAACTAGTTGAAAGTCCTTGGCTTGAGACCTTGTAGGACCATGCCATTAGCACTTGACGTGCCTGTTCATGTGGGGGTGTGCCATGGTGACCCAATCAACATGGATGTGGTACTCATCATAGAATCGGAGGAACTTCTTCCCAGTGAACTATGTGCTGTTGTCTGTGATAATGGAGTTCAAGACTCCAAAGCGATGGACGATGTCGAGGAAGAATAACATGGCCTATTCGGACTTGATCACAGAGATTGGCCGAGCCTCAATCCACTTTGTAAACTTGTATATGGCGACAAGCGAGTACGTGTATCCCCCGGACGCTCTTTTGATAGGTCCGATCATATCGAGCCCCAAGACCACAAATAGCCATGTGATGGGGATTGTTTGGAGTGCTTGGGCCGGTAGGTGGGTCTACCGGGTGTAGTATTGACACCCTTCATAGGTGCGCATATTCCACTCAGCGTCGGCCACCGTGGTCGGTGTAACACCCTAAAATTAGCTACTTTCTAAAAAGAGTAAAATGATTTCTATTAATTGTTTTATGCTCATAAAAACATTGGTAAAAGAAAATTTTCTTCAAATTAAAATCCAACATAAGGGTAGCAACATATTTATGCATACATGCCGTTGCATTGATACTTTTGTGATGAGTGGTTTGGAAAACAAATTCAAATCTCAATCTTTAAAATATTGCTTTCAAGTAGTGGTTTAAAAAGAATTTGAAAACTTGCAAAAACAAAAGTTAGATAAGATGCCTTGTTTTCAAAATCCAAAGGCTTGGAAAAGGTTTTAAGACACGTTAGAACGATGTCTCTCTTTTCGGGAATCTTTCCGACTTTTTTTAGGATTAAATTTCTATTTCTTGGAGCTTTGTCTTTTTCCTCGATCAATGCAAAAGTCTTTTTTAGGAGCTAAAACCACTTTGGTTGTGTTCCTTATCCTTCCATCTATCCATAGGATTTTTATGGATTTTTTTGGAGCTCAGAGATATTTTTTGGAGCCTAAATAGTAATTCCCGATTTTCTGTAATTATTTTAATTCCAAAAATCTATAATTCATAAAATATCTTGGATTTCCAAAATCTCCAAACCCTACGTGTATATATATGCCGGCGTAGCCCTCAACGCGAGGATTCCAGATGTACAACCCATTTTTTGAGCCGCTACTCGTAGCCCCATAGATCGAACGCCGAAGTTCAGAAAAGCTAGGTTTCCGACGAACTTCCGACGAGCTTTTCGGCCAAACCGTTGCGTTCTGGTGTCCACCACCACCACCATAAGGTAGATCTCATCGTACTCTACACCATCTTGCCATCCTTTTCATGATGTGTGTACTATGCTAGATTGCCCATGTGTGCCACTCCTTAGTAGCTACAACTTGTTAGTGCGACTAGCTAAGGGTTACATAGTGAAACCCTACCATACTTCCTGGGTAGAGGTGTAGTGGGCTTTGCAAACCCCGGCATTGGGAATCATGGCTTGGTGGGTAAAGATGTACAATTTCTATAGAAATATTTGACCTGTTATAATAGTCGTGCTCACGGATACGAGCGGTCTAGATCCTTCAAGATTAGTGGTTATTGTGGATGGTGGATGGCTGGGAATTGAGATAAACTTGACTGTACTTTAATATTTCTTAGGAATTGGGATTGTTCACCAAAGTAGTGATACAGGATGCTAAAACTTGATCAACTAAAATTGCGAACCACAGTCAAACAGTGTCAAGCCTTTTGAGCCTCACAAATCCCTTTGATATACTTGCTAAGCATGATGAGCTTACTCTTGCTTTACATCCAATGAAAATCCCGGATGGGTACTAGATCGCCAGTCTGAAGGAGTTAGGCTTGTGGTCAACCAGTCAGTCATCCCTATGGATTTGGAGTCTTCGCCTAAAGATCAGAGTTATCTTTCCGCTGTCTGTACTCTGAGGTTATATTCTTTATACTAATACGTTATGTATTTAAGCATTGTCTATTGATATTACCCTTATTTGTGGCTATATGTGAGATTTGACTTCCTGGGCTCACATATAGTGTGTATCTGGTTTTGTCTTTAAAATCAGATGCGACAAAGTGGTATCAGAGCAATACTGACTGTAGGACGCAAGCCTAGTTAACACTGGTTGTTTGTAAAAACCTATTTTACTATAAAACTATTTCTCCACCTCCTTGACTCATTGAATTGAATATTTCCAATCCTTGTCCTATTGTCTCCTCTCCTTAATAGCTCCCTTTGAGCTATACTTTCTTATCTCCTTGAGTTGTTGTTCTTGATCTCTTCCAAATTTTCTAGTCTCACCTCTATTCAAATTTCCAAAGCCATGTTAAGAAGTTTTCCCCTAAGAATGTTTACCAAGTAGCTAGAAGGAACGATTAGTAACGAGCTTGTATTTCATGTTTGAATGGTTTGTATTTATGTTATGATTGAGTTGGATCTTTGTAATGAGTGTAGTGAATTTGTGGGTTATGCTTACAATTTCATTTATATTAAAGGTTTAAGGTATAAGGGATAAGGAAATAAATAGTCCGGGTTCTCTTTCTCTTGTCTCCTCCTTTTGGTCTTCCGGAGCAGTCTATATTCTACAGCCTATGTCTCCAACCTTTGGGCAACCAAAAATTCTAAGAAAATTCTGGGTGAATGCAGACTTCAAGATTTTTCTTTTCCCGCAAGATTCACCTTGATAGATATTCTGGTTTGGGAAATATGAAAATCACAAGGCGATACATCTACGCTGTCTGGAATCTAGAATAGTTTCTGTTGAGCAAACATTTCGACCAAGTTAGTTGCAGAATCTAAAGGTCTAAACGAAAGATGTGGGAAATTTTATAAGCGTTCCAACGATTTAAGATGCAACTTTATTGGATAAACAGAACTTGAGATATGGATGTTTTTCTACGCTGCTATTTTCTATCTAGGGAAAGATCAATTTTTCTTATTCTTATCTTTGTCCACAAGCTCTCTAGGATGTCAAAGGATGATAATACACCTTGAAGAAAGTTACGTGCTGGATGTTGGTGCCATTATCCCATCTCTTCTTAAGTGGGGTAGCCAAGCTAAGAGTGTTGCAAGTTGGTGAACCACAAGGAGTTTGGATCTACGTCCAGATTGATCTTCGAGCTAGCTATGGTTGGGAGTTCAATCTTCACATACCTAAGATATAGATAGTTGCAAGAATGCTCAAGACTAAGATTAACCCTTGAAAACAATTGGATTGGTTTTGATTTCTATTTAAAGCTCTTTCCTTGAAATGAAATCTTCAAAAGATGTTGGAAAATGAATTAACAATCTTTTGATTCAAGAACTTTGAAAAACTTCTTCAAAAGTTGATTCGAACTAAGATAAAAAAGGGTTTAAGTTTTTTTTCTCATTTTCAAGAGTTGGTATTCGAAACTTAATTTCAAAAGTATTTCACCAAAGAAGAAGAGTTGATTTGAAAAGAGTATTAGAGTTTAAAAGATTCAAAAAGAGTTGCTAAAGACTATATTTGAGACATTTCAACAGTTTTGATTTGAATTTTGAAAGACTCTTTTGCTCATTCAAAAGAAAACAATTTGATTTGAACTGCTTCACTCAAGGTTTTAGTTTAAAAATAGACATTCATAAAAAGTTTGAAAGTATCTTATTCCTAAAACTTCAAAAAGTTGAAAGTGAAATCAGATTTGAAAACCCACTTTGCTTTGAACCAAATTTCAAAAAGAGTAAAATGTATTCGGTTACTCTTCAAAGTGTTATTCTAAAAACACTTTTGAACCATTTTATTCTAAAACACTTTGAAAATGACTCTAAAGTATTTTTAAAATGGGTTTTTTTTGGAAAAGACCGATTGAAAAAAAACAATTTGAGTTGTCTTATTTCAAATTTTATTTGAAAGGTGTTCAAAATGTTTTCAAGATATTTTACAAAAGTTTGAAAATTTTGGTTCAAAAGTTTGCAACAATTTGCATTTGAAAACAGAGCACTTTTGGCTTTGAATTAGAATTAAGTTTGATTTCAAAATAAAATTTGAAAAGAAAAGGTTTGAGTTGATTTCAAAAGTGGATTTCTAAAAGAAGTCTTCCAAAATGGTTCAAAAGGGTTGAAAATTATTTGATTTGATTTGATCTCCCAAAAGTCGTATTCCAAAATGAACTTGAACATGTGTATTAAGTCTTTTGTTTGACTTCAAAAGAAAATGGGAATTGAAAACTTACTCTCTTCATTTCTAAAGTAGCTTGAAATTGATTTGGTTTGATTTCAGAAATCCCAAAAGAGTTCATTCAAAATGATTTGAAAATTAAGTTCTAATGTTTCATTTGTTTTCTAAAATCTTGAAAATCCCTTGTTTGAAACAGATTTCAAAAGAACCTGAGTTGATTTGTCTGCTCTTTATCTAAGATTTGATTATAAAGTTGAGTTTTTAAAAGAGTCTGAAAAACAAAGCTTAGTATGTTTTCCTAAGTTTCCAATGATTTGAAAATGGTTGGGTTTATTTCAAAACCTTAAAAACATTTAGTCAAAAGAGTTTCAAAACATGGTTGAAATATCTTCTTAAGTTCTAAACATAAAACATATTTTAAAAGCTATTTCAAAAGGAGTTGAAAAAGAAAATTTGTTCGGTTTTGATTTAAAGTCTTCCTTTTGAAAAGTAAAACATTTCAAAATGCATAAAAAAGAACCATAGAATTCAAAGTTCTGATTCAAGCTAGGCAAGATCTTTTGGAAGCTTAACATATGGATAATAAGATTCATTGGAATAGATTAAGAGAAACAACAAGATCGGACTTGGAATAAGATGGAACAAGAATCTACAAGAGTAGCCACATGATGAATTAGCATACAACACAAGGTGAGTATCAAAACGGTGTTGCTCAAGGAAGTGAAGAAGATCCCAAGTTGAAGTATCCCTCTCTTCTTTGCTCTTCTTCTCCGAATCTCGGGGACGAGTTTTGTCTTAAGGGGGGTAGAATTGTAACACCCTAAAATTAGCTACTTTCTAAAAAGAGTAAAATGATTTCTGTTAATTGTTTTGTGCTCATAAAAACATAGGTAAAAGAAAATTTTCTTTGAATTAAAATCCAACATAAGGGTCGCAACATGTTTGCGCATACATGCCGTTGCATTGATACTTTTGTGATGAGTGGTTTGAAAAATAAATTCAAATCTCAATCTTTAAAATATTGCTTTCAAGTAGTGGTTTAATTTTTTTTGAAAAATTGCAAAAACAAAAGTTAGATAAGATTCCTTGTTTTAAAATCCAAAGGCTTGGAAAAGGTTTTAAGACGCGTTAGAATGATGTCTCTTTTTCCCGAAATCTTTTCGACCTTTTTCGGGATTAAATTCCTATTTCTTGGAGCTTTGTCTTTTTCCTCGATCAAAGGGAAAGTCTTTTTCGGGAGCTAAAATCACTTTGGTTGTGTTCCTTATCCTTCCATCTATCCCTAGGAATTTTTATGGAATTTTTCGAAGCTGAGAGATATTTTTCGGAGCCTAAATAGTAATTCCTGATTTTCTATAATTATTTTAATTCCAAAAATCAATAATTCCTAAAATATCTTGGATTTCCAAAATCTCCAAACCCTATGTGTATATATATGTCGGTGTAGCCCTTAATGCAAGGATTCTAGACATATAGCCCGTTTTTTGAGCCGCCACTCGTAGCCCCGCAGATCGGACGCTGAAGTTCAGAAAAGCTAGGTTTCTGATGAACTTTTGGCGAGCTTTTCCGGCCAAACCATCGTGTTCTGATTTCAACCACGACCACCACAAGGTAGATCTCATCATACTCTACTCCGTCTTGCCATCCTTTTCACAAATCCATGCCCATTTAACTGTTTCCTGTCTCATCTTCCTTTTCTCCGGCAAGGAGCAACCATGGCCGGTGTTCGTCTTTTACGGCCACCCCGGCTCTGTGCGCTGTCATCGGCGGGATTCACCTGCGCTGCATTGGGACCACTATGGCCCCACACCACCTCCAACCCATGCCCCAGCCCCTGCCCCATGTAGGAGCAGCAAGCGCTGCTTGGGCAGGGTAGGCCACCACCGGTCCCTGCACCGTCGTGCGGACCAGTCCGGCTCCACGTGGCCTGCATCCGCCATGGTCTAGTGCCCCTAGCCAGCCAGCTACTGCCGTAGGCCGACGCCCCTCTCTCCCTCTCTATGCAAGCACAGCAGCACCTCCATGGCCACGATCGGCTACAGCCCAAGGTAGAAGATTATGATATTTACGAAATTGCCACGACTTCTTTTAATCCCCGTCGTTTAATCGTTTTAACTCTGTTTTAGTTCATTCCAGTTGCGTTAGTTTTATGTCGTTGAGATCTATGTAGTAGAGTTACTAGTTTATATGTCACATGTTTATGAATTTATTTTATTAAAATATTATTTGTGTTATTATTAATTAATCGTTGTTTATGAAAAATCGATTTAGGTCTTCGATTTCGATTCGATTGCGCGAGTTTCATCGCATTGTGTGATACGTGTTAGCAGCGTCATCCAATATAATAAATGTTTCTAAATTTTAATATAAGGTATTAATTTAATTTATATTTATTCAATAGCTTTTAATTAAAAGCAACTACATAGGGTTAACTTTGTTCTTGTCATGTTAAATCGTGCCAATTTAAGGTACACGTTAGTAGCAACGTTTATCACGTCCCATGTTCATAATATTATAATTAAAATATTAATTTAATTAATGATTACATAAACTTGTTTCTAAATAACACAATCTAGGACAATATCTACCTTTTATAATTACTTGTTAATTAATGTCAACTTAAATATGTATTTATTAATTATAATTTGCTTAGTTTAAACATGATTTATATAAAGTTAGTTAAGATGCTTTCACATGCATTTTTCTCTTGCAAAGTTAAAGTTAATTTGATTAAATGATACGTGCATGTTTATGTATGAAATATGACTAGTTCAACTCGGCTTTTAAAATAAAATGTGATTTTATGTAATCTGAATTAATATGCTTCATATAGTTTTGCTCAATTAAAATAAATCAAGCATATAGGCTTTTTTTCTCTTTTGTAATATAAAATCCTGATAGTCATTTCTTTTTAATGATAGTTCCGTTATCGGTGATTCTTGCGTTCCCGTGATTGTAGCGACGATCCCACTCTTTTAGTATATTGTTTTAAAGCTTATGGTTTTCTGTTTTATAAGCAAAATCTTCTGGTAGATGTATCTTTTCAACCGTAGCTCTGATTAGCGTGCCTCTCACGACTGTGTGTTCGTAGCGATGCGTAGAATCGTATTTCAAACTCTTTTACTTATTTTTCTATGATTGGTGTATTGTTCTAATATAGATGCAATTGTGTGTTATGCATGTATGTGTATGGATGTTGTGTGGTGTTCTACGATTACGTCCAGTCAGTGAGATATACGTGGTGATCCAGAAGAAGAAGGACGTTGAAGATTAAAGCTTACTAAAGGATCGATATTTAAGGCAAGTGTACCAAAGGACCCTTGTACCTATGAATTATTACACTTCATATTCATGCATGTGTCTAATTTGATATACCCTTAAGGATTCACCTAGATGAATACTTGTACCACATATCCTTGTTAACTAGGGTTTGGGTATGCATTTTGGATAGATGCTGCAGCGCTGCACATTGAATAATAGTTAAACATGACTAAAGACATTATGCAATATGATAACATGAAGCTTTTTAGCAACAGATAGGGGGCTAGAGTATGGGGTTGAGTACTCTAGTGCTTCTCCATAAGGACTTAATCCTAAAGCAGCAACCTAGGAGGTTCCGTACAACCCTGAATGTCATATGGCTCTGACTTTAACCTGTTAACTAGATTGTACTAGCTCGTCTATAGCTTCCAGTAAGGGTAAGAGGGTATCCTTCCTTTTTCCACTAGGATGTGTGTACCATGTTGTGTTGCCCACGTGTGCCACTCCTTAGTAGCTACGACTTGTTAGTGCGACTAGCTAAGGGTTATATAGTGAAACCCTAATATTGGGAATCATGGCTCGGTGGGTAAAGATGTATAATTTCTATAGAAATATTTGACCTATTATAATAGTCATGCTCATGGATACGAGCAGTCTAGATCCTTTAAGATTAGTGGTTACTGTGGATGGTGGATGGCTAGAAATTGAGATAAACTTGACTATACTTTAATATCACTTAGGAATTGGGATTGTTCACTAAAGTAGTGATACAGGATGCTAAAACTTGATCAAACAGTGTCAAGCCTTTTGAGCCTCATAGATCCCTTTGATATACTTGCTAAGCATAGTGAGCTTACACTTGCTTTACATCCAATGAAAATCCTGGATGGGTACCAAATTGCTAGTCTGAAGGAGTTAGGCTTGTGGTCAACCAGTCAGTCGTCCCTGTGGATTTGGAGTTTTTGCCTAAAGATCGAAGTTGTCTTTCTGCTATCTGTACTATGAGGTTATTTTGTTTATACTAATATGTTATGTATTTAAGCATTGTCTATTGATATTACCGTTATTTGTGGCTATATGTGAGATTTAACTTCCTAGGCTCACATATAGTGTGTATCTGGTTTTGTCTTTAATACTGAGTGCGACAGTCGGCCAGTAGAAGCCCTATCGGAACATGTTTTTGACCAGGGTTCTGGGTGCGGCATGATGTCTACAGACCCCACCATGAATGTTCCTCAGCAGTTGCCTCCCTTGTTCGACGGGAATTAAATGCTAAAGGATTCTGGTGTGGCTTCACTTGTAGAGCTCTTCCTCGTCAATGATGAAAGACTTGGCTCGGTGTGCGATCCATCGAGCCTCTGTCTTGTCCATTAGGAGCACTTCATGGAGAAGCCAATCAAGGTACGGGGTCCTCCAGTTAGCTAGAGGGTCAGGCTCTGCCACTGGACCTTCATCAACCTCCATGACTTTGGGGTCAGATGGGGTGGGCGGTCGGTCAACCCCTGAGCCTATGGCAAGTAGCTTGCCCTCATTCTATCCCTATTCCTTGTAGCAGACCGAAGGCTTATGTTGATCACTGGCGAAGACGCCCATCAGCACCGACTCTCGGCTAGATGGCATCTTCACTAGTGCGTCGGCCGCCTCGTTGAGCCACCTTGCAATGTAATTAGTTTTGAGGCCATCGAACTTGTCCTACAACTAGTAGACTTCTCGGCAGTAAGCAATCATCTTGGTGTCATGGCAGCTTGACACCTTCATGATCTAATCGATGATCAGCTGTGAGTCACCTTAGATGTTAAGCCATCAGATGCCCAACTCAATGACAATGCATAGGCCGTTGATGAGCACCTCGTATTCAGCCACATTGTTGGAGGCAGGGAAATGGAGGTAGACCATGTACTTCATGCATATCTCGAGGGGTGAAATGAAGACCAACCCCACACCGGTGCCTCTCTTCATCAGTGACCCATCGAAGTACATCATCCAATACTCTTCATCGATGGCTGCTGGCAGCATCTGGACCTCAGTCCATTCCGCAATGAAATCAGCTGTGCTTGGGACTTGATGGTCGTCCAAGGGGCATACAAAATGCCCTGACCCATTAGATCGAGTGCCCACTTAGTGATTATCCCTATGGCGTCCTGGTTTTGGACGGCCTCATTGAGAGGGAAGGACGTCACAACCATCACTGGGTGTGACTCAAAGTAGTGATGTAGCTTCCTCTTAGCGATCAAGACGGCATATAAGAGCTTTTGGATTTGTGGGTAGCGAGTCT
This sequence comes from Miscanthus floridulus, assembly GCF_019320115.1. Classification (NCBI taxonomy): domain Eukaryota; kingdom Viridiplantae; phylum Streptophyta; class Magnoliopsida; order Poales; family Poaceae; genus Miscanthus; species Miscanthus floridulus. The sequence continues at coordinate 50,523,579 of NC_089595.1, read as the reverse complement.
TGGAGTCGGATAAGACCTCGCTAACAAAGTATATAGGGTGCTACACTTTGAGGGTGTGTCCCTCTTCCTCCCATTCTACCACCAGGGTGGTGCTGACCACTTGTGCGGTGGCCATGATGTAGAGTAGGAGCAGTTCTCCATCGGTTGGGGGGACTAGGATTAGGGCTTTTGTTAGGATTTCCTTGACTTTAGCGAGTGCCTCCTGAGCCTCAGGACTCCACACAAACCGATCGGTCTTCTTTAGAAGTCGATATAGAGGGAGGCCTCATTCACCGATGTGTGAGATGAAACAGCTAAGCGTGATGAGGCACCCCTTGACTCGCTGCACTCCCTTTAGATTCTGGATTGGACCAATCCTCATGATGGTCGAGATCCTCTCCGGGTTGGCTTCGTTGCCATGCTCGGAGACGATGAACCCAAGCAGCATGCCCCTTGAGACCCCAAAAACACATTTTTTAGGGTTGAGTTTGATGCTGTTTGCTCATAGTTTTGTGAAGGTCTACTCTAGGTCATCTATGAGCTAGTCAGTCCATTTGGACTTGACCACGATGTCGTCTACATAGGCCACAACAGTTTACCCGATGAGGTCTCTGAAACACTAGAGCATACATCGCTAGTATGTAGCTCCTATGTTTTTTAGACCAAAAGGCATCATGACAAAGTAGAATGACCCAAATAGGGTGATGAAAGAAGTCATTAGCTGGTCAGACTCTTTCATGGTGATCTGATGGTAATCAGAGTATGCATTAAGGAAGCAGAGGGTTTCACACCCCGAGGTCAAGTCGACTACTTGATCTATACGCGACAAAGGAAATAGATGCTTTGGACACGCCTTATTAAGACTCGTGTAGTCAACACACATTCTCCATTTCCCATTCTTTTTTTTGTACAAGGACGGGATTGGCTAACCACTTAGAATGATACACTTCCTTGATGAATCTAACCACTTAAAGCTTTGCGATCTCTTCGCCGATGGCCCTATGCTTCTCCTCATTGAAGCGGCACAAGCGCTGCTTCACCATCTTGGAGCCTAGCCTGATCTTCAAGGCATGCTCGGTAACTTCCCTCGGAATGCCTAACATGTCTGAGGGTTTCCATGCAAAGATATCTCTATTGGTGCGGAGGAACTCGATGAGCGCGCTTTCCTATTTGGAGGAGAGCATGGTGCCAATGCGCACCAGTTTGCTCTCGGGGCTACCGGGGTCTACGAGGACCTCCTTGATGCCCTCCTCAAGCTCAAAGGATTTAGCCAACCACTTGGAGTTGGGTGCCTCCTCAGTAGTCCCTTCCTTGATGACCATGAGCTCCTCAGAGGCGATGATTGTTGAGGCATGCTCATAGCACTCAACCTCATACTTGTAGACACATTGGCCCCATGTGGGCCTAGCATCTTGAGCTTTTGGTAGGTGTAGATGGGGACAGCCATGAACTTCATGTAGCATCATTGTCTGAGGATGGCATGGTAGGTCTCGTGGAATCCAACCACCTCGAAGGTGAGGGTCTCCATCCTATTGTTGGTTGGATCCCTAAAGGTGATAGGAAGGTCGATCTGCCTAAGCGGTATGGCTTGCTTCCTCGGCATGATGCTTTAGAAAGGTGCCCTAGTCGGTCGAACGCGCGATCGATCGATGCCCATGGCATCGAGTGTCTTGGCATACATGATATTGAGGCCTCTGCCTCCATCCATCAGCACCTTGGTGAGGCGCTTTGTGCTGACAATCGGGTGGACCATGAGTGGGTACCTCCCTAGTTGTAGGATGCTATATGGGTGGTCAGATCGGTCAAAGGTGATGGCAGACTCTGACCACTAGAGAAAAGAAGGCATGGCTGGTTCAGCCACGTAGACTTCGCGATGTGCAATCTTTTGGTGGCCCTTGGAGTCATAGGCCGTTGTCCCACCAAAGATCATGAGGTAGCCGTATGGGGTCAGAAAGCCACCATTCTACCCCTTGGCATCGTCTACCATTGGCTCAGGCTTATTTCACTGGTTCCCCTTATCAAAGTTGTCGGACAGGAACTGCTTCATGAGGGTGCATTCCTTGTACAGATGCTTGATGGGGAAAGCATGGTTCAGACATGGCCCCTTGAGTAGCTTCTCAAAGTGGTCAGGAGCATTCTCGGCAAGCACCCGGCCACCTTTCCGCTCGACAGTAGCCACGAGCGAGCCCCCGCGCTGCTACTTGTTCTTCATCTTGTTCGAACAGTTAGAGGGGCCCTCACCGGTGTCCTTGTCCCGTCTCGCTTTTCCTTTGGAGCAATAAAAAATTGCTCCGATCACCTCCTCGCCTAAGGCATGGCTGGTTGCAATGTCGAGGAGATCCTTGGTGGTCAGAGGGCCCTTGTGTCCTAGCTTGTGGACTAGGGACTCATAGGTGGTCCCAGACAGGAAGGCTCCAATGATGTCAGCATCGGCGACATCAGGCAACTCGTTGCATTGCCTGGAGAAGCATTGGATATACTTGAGGAGAGTCTCTCTAGACTTTTGTTGGCAATTTTTTAGATCCTAGGGGTTCTTAGGGCACGTATAGGTGCCCTAGAAGTTTCTCACAAAGATCTCCTTTAAGTCCACCCAACTTTGAATCCGGTTGGGTGGAAGGTGCTACAGCCATGTTTGCGCCGAATCAGCTAGGAACAATGGGAGGTTGCAGATAATGAAGTAATCACTATCTGTGCCACCGGCTTGATAAGCAAGCCAGTAGTCCTCAAGCCACAAGCCATGGTTCATCTCCCTAGAGTACTTTAGGACGTTGGTCGGTGGTCGATACCGCGGCGGGAATGCCGCATTGAGGATGTGCCGACCAAAAGCCTAGGGCCCCAATAGGTCGGGGCTCGAGCTATGGTCTTTGCCACTATTGTAGCGTCCACCGCAACGAGGATGGTAGCCATGGCCGGTCTCCTCTCTCTTGTCACCCCTTCTGTGCCTATGGGCGTCTAGGGTGTTGCATGCATCATGGTTGGGGCCAAGATGCTCATGCACCGGGACCATGGCAAGTCTCCCGCCATCGCGTGGCACCTAGCGAACAGACACGTTGTGGCCATGTTGTTCCGAAGACACAGGCTGATTGGTATCGAGCTAGAGTGGCTTAGATAGCCAACTTTCTGCCTGTTGCACTGCTGCTCACTCGAGTAGCATGCGGATCTCACGGTGGGCCCAACGGTCTTTAGGTGTCATGGGCTTCGGGAGCCTTCGGAGTAAGTCCACCATGATAGATATGTTCTAACTTTCCTAGGTGAAGTGTGGGCAGCCTCTGTCATCCTTGATGATCCTCCAGTTTATGTTGCGGGCGATGGCACATGCACGGTCACCATCCCCACGACGCTTGATCTCGGATTCGAGCTCCACGTGCTCCTGCTCTAGCTGGAGGTGTGCATCTTCGAGCTCTCGATGTCGTGCCCTTAGCTGTTCCACCTACATGCAGGGAAGGGCCCGACATTGGTGGGGTAACCCCTCCATCATGGATGCTTTTGATGCATCCTTTGGGGGTACCTACCATAAAACTTTCTCGCAAGGGGTGATGGCTCCCCCTCTATGCTTAAATCATGTCTGAAATAATCTTTCCTCAAGTTTCAAAGTTATTTATCAAAGGATGTTCAATTTGGTTCGAAATAGAAAGCGAGATAGGTGAAAATAGATCATACATGACGCAAACTAGATCTTGGACAAAGCACGAGGTGGGGCGGTGCTGGGCTGGGCTGGTTGGCCCATAGGGTTGACCGGGTGGCCTACCCTAGAGCCTGTTTGGGTCCAACTTTGTCTAGCGTGGTCCTTGATTCATTGCTTCCTGAATTTTGCAATTTTCACGATCGGATCTTGTTTTGTTGTCGCGGTGTGCTTCCCCCATACTTCTTTCCTATATACCTTTATGCACAACATGTGGAGACAAACACATATCCAAAAGAATAGCAAAAAACTTCCATTGATATAAGGCACTTTATTACAATCTGAGCTAAACAAGTTGTTGCATGGTTAAAACCGCGTCAAGCATGTTGTTCGAGTCGGTGTCAGAGTACGAGGTCTCCGGTGGCTCAGGTGGACTCAAGAATATAAGAATCACATTGAGAAGATGCAATGGTTTGGTCCAATTCGGTCCCTATGTCCAGCTACTGATGATCCTTATACTCAAGAGCACCCAAGATCTAGGGGGTTACAACAGAGTGTAAAGAAAGAAAGTTTGGTAGGGGGTTAGCTCGGTGCTAATCCTAAGGTTGCCTCACCGCCGGTGGAGTCTCCCCCTCATTAGAGAGGATGGAGATGCCAGGATGTGTTGGAGGAGGGGCTCTTGGTGCCCTTCTTCGGGTTGCCTTGCTCTCGGTACAAAGAGGGGGCAGATGGAATGGAATGGAGTCTCTGGTGATCAAATCGGGATCCTCTCCCCTCTAGGTCTAACCTTATCCCTTATATAATGAGATAGGTTGGGTACAAGGTGGTTTGTGGGTTCTTGTCTATGGTCTACATGCGCTAGAGCCTAGGAGGGGCTTACAGCATTGTGCCGTGGACCGTAGAGGTGTCATGGAGCCAAAGAAGCCTAGGTATCGTTTGGCTGCTCTATTTTGACACTCTACATGTCAGGCGGTGTTGGCTTAGACTGGCCTCCATTAGTTGAGACCTTCCAAAGTCTTCTTGGCGGCTAAGGAGGTTAGGTCCGAGGGCTAACACGTGGGCCAAGAAGCCCGTAAGCCCTCGGAGGCCGTAGGAAGCTTTGTGTTCTTGTGTCATGCCTCGAACGTGACCCTATCAGAGGAGCAGTTTGTAGGGGCACCCCTAGGGAGCGATGCCAGGGAGGTCCCAAGAATTGGTAGCCTAGGGCTTGTCTTCTTGTGCCCAGGCCTTGGCTGGCATCGTTAGCCGGGCAGGAGCCAAGGGCCAGGCTCGATCATGTCATAGATCGGGAGCTCAAGGCTCGAGGAAGCCCCCAAGCCCCAGGTGGAACCTATGGTTGAGTCAGGCTTGGCCTGGTCTCTTTACTAGAGGGTGCGCGTGAGCGTGTCCGATGGGCATTGTCCCTGAGCCCTCGGGCGATCCTGAAGGGGTTGGTCAAGGGGTCGTCTTCATTCGAGAACCATTGGACCCAAGGCTTAACATACCTGTATGTTCGGATCTCCTCACAAACTTTAACACAATTTTCTAAGCTAACATGAACTAACATGATCTCTAAATGATAACAATTAAGCATGCTTTATTGATCAACGACCTAACTCTCAATCTTGGTACTTGTCCTTATTGACAACATAGCGGTGGAGGATAGTAAGCTCATGTTCTAGATCCTTGCGATAGATGTGCTCTTTATTGATCCTATGTTGCAATGCATGGGTATAATGGGTAAGGGTCTAGATGTTCTCATTTAGCATTGCAACAGTCATCCATTGATGCTTATCATCATTCTCTTGGGTGATAGGTGGCACCCACTTTTTCTTCTCCTTCAACGACATAACCTTGACTTGCTCCGGTGCAACTCAGACACCATCTATGGTCACATGAGGCGTGACTGACTTGTACTTGGCACATATTGGTGTTTTATAAACTAGACTAGTAAATTTATATGATTGTCACACTGCTATAGGAAGATGATGGTAGCATCCAAAAGACATGAGGATTTATACTAGTTCTGGCTAGAGCCCAACATCTAGTCTCAGAGAAGATTGAGTGTGTGTTCCTCGCTTGAATGCTCTAAAGTTCTTACAATGGGGGTGCAAAAATGGTGGAAGAGGTAGGAGAGCTAGAGCTAGGAGACGGGCTGTCCGAAGGGAAGCTTCAGGAGTCCTACGGTGTAAGAATGAGTTAATGAGAGTCAGATCCCCAAGATGGGATCCCTAGTTGTCATTATATAGAGTTTGGGGCTAGAGCATGTACAAAGAAGAAGGTTCCCCTAACCAAAGGGTTTTGAGCCTGAGGGAGGACCTAGCTAACTTGGCTTGCAAGCTACACCATCTTGTGGTGCACGTTTGGGCATGGTTGTCGTCATGGTCTTGTGGCCATGTCGTGGCATGGTGTGGTGTGGTGCTACTATGCTGGCCGTTGTGGCACTACAGGCATGGTGGTTGTTCACCAGTCATCTTGTGTGATGTGGTCTCTATCCTGGTCTTCGTCATCGCCTCCTAGTTTCCTAGGGCATCGTACAGGAGTTGGTAGCCACCTCTAGGTCATCGATCACCAAGTTGGTTTGTGGAGCTAAGGGCCATGATACCGATCATTGGGGTCATGGCTTCGCCAGTCTGGATGACCTCTAAGTCAAGGCCTTCATCGTGGATCCCATCCCATAGTTGGTAGAATCGTACATGCATCTTGTTGGGCCATATCTGGCCTATGGACACTATACCGACCATCACCGCCTTGGGTGGTGTTGTCTTGTCTAAGCTATGTTGTGCAGGGATGGCGTCTGACCAGACCGAGGTGACTGTTGTCACCTTGGTCCTTGTGGAGTCAGTGTGTCATGCTTATTCCTATCAAGACAGGCATGCTTGGTGGGGCTTGATCTCTCCCTATTCCTCCTAGGGGTTAGAGCGTTGGGGAGGTCATGAGTCTCTTATGCATCGTGTGGCTAAGTTTGATGAAGGGGTCATGGCCAACCCTTGCCTTAGCGCTTGGCCTAGTTTTCTTGGATCAGCTAGTCCTCGGTCGTTTAGGCTCTTGCTGGCTGATGTATCATTGACCACTCGGCCTGCTATCTAATCGGTGCCCTAAGACACCATGAGGTTATAACCCCGATAGTAACCCCTGAGTGTTTTTGTGATCTCAAAGTCATTGCGAAAGTGTTGTATTGTGTGCATATCGAATGCAGGTTTGTAGTCTGTAGCTTGTTCGAGCTTCGTTGCTTGACCCCTTTTGGGCCTATGCATTCAATGTGGTAGGTGGCCATTATGCTCCACCCCATTAGGACATCCTAACAATGTGGTACGTGACCGCTGAGCCCTACGGCGTCAGTGTGCTGCGTATCGGGGTTCGTGACCCAAGCGGTACCGAGTGGTCTCATCGATGTTGTACTGGTCCTGCCTTTGGAAATGTCTCAATTTATCCAACCTCACGTGGGCATTTGACATTGGTCGTGATCTCCCATGGTTCACCATGTGGCGTAGGGATCTTAGGCTATTTGGTCCACCCTTGGTCCTATAAATATAGGTCTTCCTATCGTTTGAAGCGCTCATGGCTATGACTACAAATCATTCCTATCTCCCTGCTGAGAGAGTGAGGAAATGGGAGAGAAAAGTTTGAGGGCAACCATGTGGTTCCCATTATGTGTCCCACTGGGGGTCATCTGTGGTGTTCAGAAGCTAATGGCGCCCCTTCAACGACTGATGCTGGAAGGTGTCGTGCGAGCAGGGGAGGATACGACTGTTGTGTGCACATACTATAGGGATCAGGCAATCCCATCTTGGGTGAGATTTATTTTGCCTAACTCCAAGGCTCTCTTCCTGTGCCCTATTGGTGCTTGTGAAAGCCCATGGGTGCTCGTTCAGATGTCCTTGAGCCGATGCGACCTCCATGCCTCATCTTATGCTCTCGTGCCCTGGGAGTCATGTTGCTATAGGAAGGTTGGCATGATGCATGTCCTTCCATTACAGTAGCAAGGCCTCCTAGGGCTTACTGGAGATGTCACTGGCGTGGTGATTTCTAGATTTGTATTTCGGTGTGCATCTTGGCCGTGCCTGTTTTTGAAGTATGATAAGAGAGACCCTTTCTTTGGGTTTTCCTACTTCCCTGGGGTCTCTTGGTGGTGAGTAAGTCATGGTCGCATACCTTGGTAATGGCACAAACTGGGATGCCCTCATAAGCCAAGGATTACCGCATGGGTTTTGAAGCATCTCTTGTCGTGCATGATCAGGGAGCAATCCACATAAGTATGGATGCTTTCCTTGCAGAAGTACCTTTGCGAGTGTTTTTTCCTCTAGTCTGGTTAATCTCCCGCAATGGGGTTGCCAGCCTCCACTAATTTGTGAGATTTGGAGATGGCAATGGGTCGATGACCTGAGATGTAGGAGGAGACGATTGTGGCTTGGCCACGATCCTTATTGGGGTCGCAAGGACCTTTCTCCTTTTTTCCCCGACGTCCTTCTTGACCCCGAGAGGTCGGGATGCCTGGTCGTAAGCAACTTCAGTTTTGCCCCACGCTGGAGCGGCTTGTCCATCATAACCATGTGGTTAGAGCGATGCACCTTGTTGAGGTCAATGGGAACCCAATATCCTCCCCAATTGATGTGGAGTTTGGCTATGCCTCATTGATTGATGTCCCATACATCGTTGGCCATCAAGCCCATCGGTCCCCAACCACATCCATAGTGGCCAGAGGGCTAGATGCCTCACCCTAGAGGGGGTCAACCTAGGCGACTTTGAAGCGAATGACTCAATCATAGGAAGAGATGGTCATGAGGTTCTGCACCATCAATTAGAGCCATAGGGGCCCATCTCGTCCTGCCCCTACCTCTTTTGTGGCCTCGAACTCGTCTAAGGGCTGGCCCAAGAGTGGGTTTCCTAAGCACAACATGGGGTTGTGGTTGCAGCAGGCTACTCTACCCATGGACTTAGGGGCTTGCTGCCTCCTCAGTCACAATGCGACTTAATGGCACTCGTCCACATGTGAACACATGATGCGCCATGCTGCGTGATTGCTATGGTGCGACAGCTCGCTTGCCGAGGGTCTATGGGACTCATCCTAGGGTGGATTCCACAAGAGCACGATTTTCCCTCCTAGTCACCGTGACATATAGGACCCCTTAGGCTCGAGTTCCCTTACCTTGTCTTTGCCTTTCACTATTGTGCATTGCAATTGAGAGAGGGGCATAAAGGAATCGAACTTGAGGGATTAACCTAGGAGGTGTGTAGTCGCTAGTGATCACTCGGTGCTATCTTCCTCTACCTTTGCCCTCGCCTTGCGCCTTGCCTGCATTAGGGATGAGTGAGTGGGTACCTTTGAAGGTGATGGAGGTGAGGCTGCTGTGTCTCATCGAGGATCGCCTCCTTCCACCGAAGGAAGTCACTAGGTGAAGAGCCACCACTGGCGAGGTTCTCCCCAACCTGTGACCTGGGGAAACGGTGTCCTTCACCGATTTCCATGAGTGCAGGTTTGGGATTCTAGCATTGGATTTTCTTTGGGGTTTCTTTAGAAGCATGGCATCTAGATGTAGCATCTTCCCCCAATGGCGTGATGTAGTTGGCAGGCTTCGTGGTTGTCTACGAGGCCTTCCTTGGGATAGAACCCAACAAAGACCCATTTCAATGACTCTTTGAAGTCAAGAGTCGGCGGGTGCTAGAGTCTACCAGTGGAGCGTTGGTCCCTGTGGGTGTGATGAACATCTAGATGTGTTTTGGGGTGTCTCATCTCTACCCGTGCCTACCATTGAGGAGTTTGAACTCTGGCTAGCATAGGTATCGGTTCTACCTTCTCAATGATGCCTCTGCTACCTTGCTTCCTTTTGCGGTCGCTCCTCTAGTGAGGTCACCTCCTAGGGGTAGGGATGTGATGGGAAACTACTAGCGGAGGTGTTAGAGATCTTGGAGATTATCAAGGGCTGAGTGTCAGCTAGTTTGGACTATGTTGTGGTCCTCTAGGTCATGGTTGAACATTGGGTTCTTCCACTAAAGTGGTGGTCTCATCTATTGAGCGACTATGTTGGGGCTAAAGACTCGACCCATGAGGCTATGGAGGAGCTTGAGGATGACACAATCATGTAGTAGATGGCTGGTTTGGTCGACATAGGGGTCATGGTCTCAACTGAGTGCATCGTCATGGCATTCTCGGTGAGTCATCATCCTGACCTAGTGAGTCACCCCTTCCTGTGTTCCTCCCCTTGTCCATGGCTGACATCAATCAGGTGGCCACTAATGCAGCTTGTTTCTGGTAGCCTATGTAGTTATTTCACTCCTGCTTTCACATCCCCTATCCTAGGAGCAGGTGGCTACTGGCGAGCAGGAGGCAGCTTAGGGCAAAAAAGTCACTCGATAGGGTGGAATGATGGAGGCGTGGAGCTCTACTTCTGGATGAAGGTGGTGGTGATGGAGGTGAGAATTTAGAGAGCAACCTTGATGGGGAGTCAAAGATTCTCTAGCATGTCCTTACTGAGTTCTAGAGATCTAGGAATGGGGCCAGGTCAAGCAGTGGTGGTAGTGTGACACATGCTGTGAATGAGGACGGGGTCGCATGGAAGCGCTTGACTTCATTGTCATTGAGGGGGCTAAGTTCGAAGCACCCTTGCGCCACTAGCAATGGTGGCCAAGTCTTTCCTTCCTCAACTCCTTCTGGCTTGTCCTTGGTCAGTTTACCACTATCTAGCCTTGAGGCCATAGTTGGCGGGCATTTGGAGGCCATCGCCTCCGTCGTGACCTAGGTTGCCTCATCGACTTTTGGTCCCATGGTCTTAGATATCACGACCCTTATTGTGGTTCTACTCCTAAGGAGAGGTGTGATGAGGCTCATCATCCACCTTGGGTGAGTCACTCCAAGAGGTACATTACCCCTTGGCCCTTTTCTTTAAGCGGTAGAGCCTATGTCATCTTTTTCCCTTGTCTCCAGGAAGTTCTACTATAGGGAGATTCTTCCTGGGTTCGAGATCACCAAGCCATTAGGCTTCACGAACCCACCCATATAGCTAGGCCTTCTATCGGATCACACCGAGGCCATGGTGACCATTGCCCAGTGGCTTCCCCTCATGACCTTGTGTCCATTGGCCACGGGCAACGACTGCTTCAATGCTGGAGTGGCGATAGGTGTGGTCTAGGGGGAGGCCCTAGATGTGAGTGAGGATGAGGCGACTACTATCATGAAAGTGGGAATAGACTCACCATCCACCATTGATCTTTCGCTCATGAGGATGATAGCCGGTGAGCTAGCCCTAGTTCCTCGCATTGAGGACGTCAGCCTAGCGAAGATCCTCTCATTTGGCTGCACACCATGGACCCCTGTGAGGCTCTTTTATGGTGAATGATATGGTCGAGCAGGCCACATGGGCTAGTGCCTTGTGGAGCCATGGGGAGGATCCTAGCCACCCTATCGAAGTTGGTCAATGCAACTGCCAGGTTCACCAGGTTGGGCGCGGTGGCCCAACAGCTGATGACCGAGGAGGTCATGCCCCATGAATAGGTGAGGCCCTACTATTCTGCTTTGTCTTTTGAACTCATTGTGTGAGTCATTCCTTCAGCTGAATGGCATAGTTACTTCTTTCTTCTTTTGCAAGAATTGGCATGGGCTTCAATCAAGAAGTCCCAGTGTCTGCGCCTGGCCTTCCAAGCGTAGTCGAGGAGCACTATAAATCATGACCACCTAGCCAAGACGGAGGTGGAAATGTGGTGCCTATGGGAGGAATTGGAGGCCTCCCAAAAAGCATAGGTGGAGCTCCATGAGGGTCGGGTCAATGCTATTGTACGGGTTGACATGGACCAAGAGCGGCTCGTGGAATAGGGGGCACAAAATCAATCTCAGATCTATTTGCTTACGACACAAGTGGTTGACCTGAAGGCGACAATAGCCATTCAGGAGGCGAAACATAACGCGGTGGATGCTGCCTAGGACAAGGCCGAGCAGGGTTGTCAGTGCCTTGAAGCTAAGTGTTGAGGCCTTTGTTCCACTTGCACTAGTGAGTTCTTCTTTCCCCATGTTGGGTCTTAGATTGTTAGACGTGCTTGATTGTGGATCGATCGCTTGTTTTAGGTTTGCGCACAAGGGTGCCCTTAGATTTGGAGGTAAGGACAACCATGGAGCAAAGGGCGCAGGAGGTGACCGTGGAGCTGATGGTGCTGACTAGTTCTAGGCAAGCCATGTTCGATGTCGTACTTGGTGCTGGCCAAGGGAGTGTCCAGCTAGCGCTTCATCTCGATGAGGCTCATCACCGGGTGGTCCCCTGATCTTTGTAGGGGGTTCGTAGTGGTGTGCTTGCAGCCCTAACGTCGATCGGCTCCCACTACAAGGACATAGACTATGACACCGTGCATAAAGGATACTTGTTGAGGAAGTCCAACGCTGAGATCCTTGCCATTGGCAATTCTTTCGCTCATGGTGCAGTGGTCCTCGCGAGTAAGATGCCGTCTACCACTGTTCGTCTTCGGTTTTAGGCTTCCGATGTATAGGAGTTTTTGGTGTAACCAGCCAGGACTTTGTGCATATGTCCTTTCTATGATGAACATGTTTGGGTTCTATATGTGTATGGTGTGTGATCGGCGCATTCGTTTGCCGTTTTGCTGCCCTTTTGCTTTGCTTTTTGTTCAAGTTGGAATGTGCTTCATCCCCCTAGCCATGTGCTCGTGGGTGCGTGTTTTAACCTAGGGGCTAGCCCACAAAGTTAAGAAGTGCATGATCTATTGGAGTGATGAGGCTTCAAGGTTAGGTCACAGATCCGATACGATGTGAGAAGAAAGCGAACGAGTGGTGGTAGATTTCTTTTGTTTCATTCCTTCTACCTCGAGCGAGGAAGTTCCCCATTTCTTCCTAGACACCTACGAGTAGGAAATCATGGTTTGGGTCACTGGTTCATCACAGCGAGAGACATGATTGGAAGGGGTTTGAGGTGGATCGGTCATTGGGACAATGACAAATAGTGCTATGGCATAGGTCATGTGATTGTGCCTATGTGTGTAGTCCTTGCAAGTGAGTTGTGTACGGCTGTGAGCACAAGTCGGGTCGAATCACTCGCAAGTTAAGTACTACTAGGTCGAGATGTATGGGCATCATGTTATTCGCTCTATGGGTTGGCTCTAAGTTTGTTGTAATCATAGGTATGCCTACACTTGTATATGGACGTGCTTGGGTAGAGAGGCTAAGGTCAAAGTGGATGTGACTGACCAATGTACCGGAAGCTGTTGTGAAAGCACCTTGATGTCGCCTAGAGGGGGGGTGAATAGGTGCATCCAAAAATTAACAACAAATAAAACTTGCAGTGGATTAGTAGAGTGTGTGGCACTGCTTCTTTGTCGTGCAGTACTGCCGCACTACAGCACTGCCTCACTGAGAATGTGGCACTGTTGTGCCTGCGCAGAGAGCTTCAACAGCAGCTAAGCCTGGAACCCAAACTTGGAGATATGCATGGAGATGTTCAGTGGCAAGTCCACTAAGTACCTGTACTCATAAACATGCACAACCATGTAGATTGAGTGGAACACAAATAATGCAATTCAAAACATAAAGGAGACAAGACATAAGATTTATCCCATGGTTTAGCTCACCACCAAGGCTTGCCTATGTCCATGTTGTTGAGGAAGCCACTGTCGATGTTTCACCACCGATAGCCTACCACGGGGGTACCTAGGGCAGTATGTTCGGGCTTCAGTGTATGCGGAACTCGATGGTTCATGCAAGAGATAGTTGATTTATCCTGGTATCTTACCTAGGGAAATTACATATTAAGTTGGAAGTATGTCCCCGTATTATAAAATGCATATTAAATTTTTTCGTGTCTTGCTCTTTTTAGGCTATGTAATTTCCCTAGGTAGGTAGCCTGTTACGTTTAAACACCTCTCGCACCTTTCTGGTGAGTAGGCTTCATGGATTAAGGCCTCAGCAACCCAGGTAAATTAACAACCATTAAGAGAAGACATTATAAAATGCATATTAAATTTTTTTCACATCTTGCCCTTACTAGGCTATGTAATTTCTCTAGGTAGGTAGCCTGTTATGTTTAAACACCTCTCACACCTTTTCGATACGTAGGCTTCACGGATTAAGGCCTCAGCAACCCGGGTAAATTAACAACCATTAAGAGAAGACATTATAAAATGCATATTAAATCTTTTTCACATCTTGCTCTTACTAGGCTATGTAATTTCTCTAGGTAGGTAGCCTGTTATGTTTAAACACCTCTCGCACCTTTCCAGCGAGTAGGCTTCACGGATTAAGGCCTCAGCAACCCACCGTTAAGAGAAGACTTTAGTAGTCGGGGATGCAACTGTAGTAGAGCCACGGAGGCATATGGATAATATCCGGAGATATATGATGATTAAAAAATATTTGAAAAAATATTAAACCATGACTTAGCTTGATTGATGGCTGCGTGGTGTAGTTGGTGTGTCGTGATATCCAAGTAGATGAATGTTGCTTGGATGGCTCGCTTGATGGCTCGCTTGTATCTCGCTTGCGGCTCTGAAGGCTCGCTTGGTTAGCTCGCGGCTTGGTACTATCGATGTTTTGATGTGGCCCAATGTCAATGTAGCCGTGCTCGCGTACATCTCCTATGTATGCTAGGCGAAGATTTCTGAATTTTTCCTGATGCCGATCCAATCTCTGATTTGATGGACCCTTATGAGTAGTGCATTGCAAGTCTTTTTCACGCATGCTTGCGGAGTTTCGGTTTGCCTAGTCTTTTATACGAGTCGGACATAACTTTTGCCCAGCGCGCTCTCTGATTCCGTGACCACAAAAAAGTCCAAACAGAAATAGGGCAGGAAGCCAGCGACACGTGTCTTGCTCTGTCCGGACTCAGATTTTGGAGTGGATCTCAATTTCAGAGTGGGTGTAACAATCGGAATCAAATACACCTTCGACTCTGTCTCGCCGAATAGGAATCCATTTTGGACTGTCGAGATTCTCCTCACCCCTGTCATGCTGATGTATATGGAGTCTTCAGGTATCGATGTTGCTGATGATTCAAGGAGACGGTTTTGGAGCTTGCCATCGTCGTCCACCTTGCAGATCCACAATCCAAAGATGAAGGTTGATCCCGTCGGGAAGATCATGTTGTCGAGGTCCGTCGAGCTCTCGGATGCAAATTCACCAAAAGCCCCTAACTGGCGCGCCAGCTGTCGATGTTTCACCACCGATAGCCTGCCACAGGGGTACCCAGGGCAGTATGTTTGGGCTTCAGCGTATGCGGAACTCAACGGTTAATGCAAGAGACAGTCGATTTATCCTGGTTTGGACCCTCGATTGTGATCAAGTAATAGCCCTACGTCCAGTCGGTGTTAGCCTTTGCGTTGGATTGATTGTAAAGTGTTGTGTTGTACAATTGTCTTGTGTCCCCCCATCTAAGGAGCCCTGCCGTCCTTTATATAGTCAGGAGGCCAGAGTCCTAGTTGGTTTACAATGTAGAGTCCTAGTAAAATTATAGGGTAGGATTACTACTAGGATTACATGGGAGGAATCCTAATCAAACTAGATCTCCTCTCTTCCTTGCGGTGTATCCCGTGGGTCCTGCATCGACAGCCACTAAGCCTTAGGCTTTGCAACCCTTATCCTCAATCTCAAGTCAAGAGAGTGAACTCTTGAGATGAGGGGTTTCCACTAGATCAATGGGGTGATTAACAAACTATCCCATGGCTCACCACAAAGCATGGGAGCTCGTCGAACGATGCCTAGCCGTCTAGGAGGCTTCAACTCCAAGAGTAACAAATGCGCAATGAAGATTGATGAAGCCCGACAAGTGCTCAAGGATTGGCTTGATCTTGGTTGTTCTCTAACATTTAATCAATCACTAATCACTCACTCTCACAAAGAGAGGGGTTAGAGAGAGCTCACAAATGGCTTGTGAAGGGTTCAGAATGGTTGGAGCATCCGCAGCAATACCAGAAGGCGTGGGATGGGTATTTATAGCCGCCCCACATAAGCTAGCTATTGCAGTTCAAAAACTAGCCGTTATGACCTGTATAGGTGCGGCACTGCCACTGAAACTCGTGGCACTGCTACAAAAATTAGCAGCGCTGCCGTAGCTCCTAGAAACAACACGTGTCACCTCAAAGAAAATGCCATAACTTTTTACTCCGAACTCCTTTTTTAGTGATCTTGGACTTTTCAGAAAGCTTGTTTCGAGAGCTATCCAACCCATTAGAGAATAAAGCCCCAACATCAACAAGTGCAAGTGTTGTGAAAATGTGTTTCTCTCATGTTAGCACTTGGGTTTGGTTGGCTTGAGCACTTGAGACTTGTCTATGATTCGTATTGCATCCCCCTTGATAGTATGGCATACCTATACTCAAGACCAAGAGAATATAACCATTTTAACCACTTGAGTCTTCAATGTCTTCATTGGCATACCTATTCTCAATATCACTTTGTCAGATATCTATATTCGGGTATCCGAGCCAAAGGATTAATGAGCATCACATCGGCACATCCGAAGGTTAAGGACGCAACTGCGGCCTTGCCTGACTCTGACAATGAGGTTTCTGCCTCGTCCAACCCCAAGGTGTGGGCTCCAACTTTGAGGATGAGGTTTTTGCCTCATCCGGCCCCAAGACATGGGCCCCAACTTCGAGGATGAGGTTTTCGCCTCGTCCAACCCCAAGGCATGGGCTACAACTCCTCCATCTCTAAGGAGCGGGCTCTGACTCATTTGGTCCCATGGGGAGGGGTCTGCCTTGTCCGACCCCTGAGGGTCGGATTCCATCTTGCCCAGCCCCAAGGGAAGGATTTCTGCCTCGCCCATTCCCTAGGGGTCAGATTTGCTATTAGACAAAAGCAGTAGGCCTAGGGTGGGACCCAAAATGCTTCAACCACTACGATGTGGAGGAGCATGCCCGGGAGCATGTCTCGGGCGCGTCCTAATACGACTGGCAGTCGCATTAGGCCATGCTGGGAGACTCAAGTCGCCCACCACGTCAATAGGCTAGCACTATGCTATGAACTCCCTGCCTAACCACCGTCCAACGTTAGTCGACCGACGTTAGTTGACTGGCACTGTATCGCTAGCCCCCTGTGTGGCCTCTATCAAGGGACCCTTTTACCATTATGTCCGCTCAGATGGGATGGAAGACAAGAATGGCACACGATGCCCGTGCGTATGCTGTAGCGGCCAACAAGACCCTAGTGCAACGCTGCTGCCACCACGATCTATAAGATCAGTGGGACCCACATGAAGAGGAGGATGGCACACCCCTGGGAGCCTCATTTCTCTTTCTTTTTTCCATCTTCCCTTCTGTTGTAACCCCTGCTTTCCCTTGGCATATAAAAGGGAAAGCAGGGCATCCCACTTAGGGGGATCGGTTCACCGCACTGCATCAGATCAAGAGCGCTAGCGTCAAACCTCGAGCACATAGCTGAGTAGTGACCAAGCTCTCGGTACCCATTTGTTCTTTCCACCAGAGACTTGGGACCTGTTCCTCTCTCACCCGTTTGTAATCCCTACTATAAACTTAGTGCTGGTAACATGAGCACCCCAAAACTAGATGTAGGGCCATTCTGCCCAAAACTAGTATAATCCTTGTGTACTCTTAGCACACCATCCGGGTTAGATGCGCAATATACAAATTTACTAGTCGGCTATTCAAAACACTAACAGTTGGCGCGCCAGGTAGGGGCTCTTTGCGTGTCACGTTGACACCACTAGGCCACGAATGGCTAACCATGGTGCGAGCTAGGTCCCGGGCATGCACATGCATTTCAGGAGCCTAGACTTCATCATCTCCATGGAGGGAGAACTGGCATGGGCTAATGTCCCCGCCACACTACCTTAGGCCGTCAGTCTCGATGCGGTCATCGAGACCCTTAGGGAGCTATGGCTACACAACTTGGGAACCCATGCTCCTAGGAGTGACCTACGTCCATCTACTATGAACAGTGAGTTCGTGGGCATGACAGATTAGGTTTTAGAGTCCTACGACCTGATCACAGAAAGCTTTGAGACTATCTCCGATTTTGACTCCGGCAGGGGGAGCCACCACCCCTCGTGCGAGTGCTTCATGATGGGAATCCATGATGTGCATGATGAAGGTGTCCATAGTGGGGAAGCCACTCCCCTGAATGGCTAGGATGACAAGGTCAAGGGGGATGCAAGGGCCCCACATGTGGAGCAGTTGCGGGCATGGTAGAAGGAGCTCGAGGATGCACGGCTCTAGCTAGAGTAGGAGCAAGCGAAGCTCAAGTGTGAGATCGCTCACCATGTGGATGGTGGGCATGCACGTGCCATGGCCCGTGACATACATAGGAGGATCATCAAGGATGACGATGGCCTCCCATACTTTGCACATGCTAGTTAGAACATAGCCATTGCCATGGCTATGATCCGAGGCATGCCAGAGCCTACGATGCCCAATGAGTGCCAAGCTCATCGGGAGATACGCATGTTGCTTGAGTGAGCAGCGGTGCAGTAGGCAGAGAGCTTGATGTCTCGGCAACACAAGCTTGATGCCAGCCAGCGTTCGTCCTCAGGACATCGCACAAAGGACATATCCGTCCACCAGGCACCATCACCATAGGGTGGTAGAAGGCCTACCAAGGCCCCAATCCAAGGGCATCTCGGCCGTGACCATGACGATCATCTCACCCTGAACACCTGAAGGCGTGCATAGGGTGACATAGTGGAGGTAGCCGACCGTGGCTACCACCCTCAGCGCAGTGGGCGCTATGACCGTGAGGAGGACCGGAGTCATAGCCCCGAACAAACAGGGCCCTAGGCTTTCGGTTGGCATATCCTCAATGTGGCGCTCCCACCCTGATACCGCCCACCGACTAACATCCCAAAATACTCTGGGGAAACAAACCCTGGCTTGTGGTTCGAGGACTACCGGATCGCCTACTGGGCCAGTGATGTGGTCAATGATGAATTTATCATCCGCAATCTCCCCCTATTGCTGGCCGACTCGGCGCGAACATGGCTAGAGCACCTTCTGCCCAACTATGTTCAGAGTTGGGTGGACATGAAACAAATCTTCATGGGGAACTTCCAGGGCACTTATGCACGCCCTAGGAACCCCTAGGACTTGAAGAACTACTAACAAAATTTAGGAGAGTCTCTCTACAAGTACATTCGATGCTTCTCCCGGTAGTGCAATGAGCTCCCCAATATCGCCGACGTTGATGCCATTAGAGCCTTCCTATTAGGGACCACCTACAAGTCCCTGGTCCATAAGTTGGGATGTAAGGGCCCACAGACTACCAAGGAACTCCTTGACATTGTGATTAGCCATGCTTCTGGCAAGGACGTAGTAGGAGCAATTTTTGCTCGCCCCAGAGGCAAGGTGAAGTGGGACAAGGACGCCGACGAAGGCCCTTTGTCCGTCCGAATAAGAAGAAGAACCGGGAATGGCACAGGGGCTCGCTCATGGCTGTCGCTGAGCGAAAAGCTGGTCGAGCACCGGTCGAGGGCACCCCTGATCACTTCAACAAGCTACTCAAGGGGCCATACCCAAACCACGCCTTCCCCATCAAACACATGTATAAGGACTGCTCCCTCATGAAGCGTTTCTTCATTGGCGGCTCTAAGAAATGGGAGCAAAAGAAGAAGCCTGAGGCAGAAGCCAACAGTGCCGGAGAAAAGGATGGTGGCTTTCCATTGTCAGATGGCTACCTCATGATCTTCGATGGGCCAGAGGCATATGGCTCCAAGCACCAACAGAAGCTCGCGCACCGAGATGTCTATGAAGCTAAGCCCACCATACCTGCTTTCCTCAAATGGTTAGGGTCTCCCATAACCTTCTACCAATCTGACCACCCAGACAGCGTCACACACCCAGGCAGGTACCCGCTCATGGTCAACCCTATTATTGGCACTAAGTGGCTCACCAAGGTACTGATAGATGGGGCAAAGCCTCAACATCATGTACGTAGAGACACTTGAAGCCATGGGTGTCGATCGATCGCGCATCCAGCCGACCAGGGCGCCTTTCCATGACATCGCGCCAGGAAAGGAGGCCATACCGATAGGCAGATCGACCTACCCATCACCTTTGGGAATCCATCCAACTATAGGACAGAAACCCTCACCTTTGAGGTAGTCGGGTTCCCCCAGTCTACCACACCATTTTGGGGCGACCGTGTTACGCGAAGTTCATGACTGTCCCTAACTACACCTACCTCAAGCTCAAGATGCCGAGCCCATGTGTGGTCATCACTATTGGCACTTCTTTCCAAAGGGCCTATGAGTGCAAGATCGAGAGCTACAAGCTTGCTTCAGCAACCCTCGCTTCCGAGGACCTCATAGCCATTGGGAAGGACATTGCTAAAGGAGCGCTCGACGCGAAGTGGGTGGCCGGATCCTTTGAGCCTGTGGAGAACATCAAGGAGGTCCTCATTGACCCCAACAACTCCACCAACAAGATGGTGCACATCGCCACCACCCTCTCCCCTAAGTAGAAAGGCACGCTCATCGACTTCCTCTATGCCAATCGAGACATCTTTACATGGAAACCCTCAGATATGTTGGGAATTTTGAGGGAAGTCGCAGAGTAGGCCTTCAAGATCAGGTCGGGTTCTAGGCCGGTCAAACAATGCCTATGTCGCTTCAACAAGGAGAAGTGGAGGCTCATCGGCGAGGAAATCGCTAAGCTCTTGGCAGCCGGTTTCATCAAGGGACTATACCACCCAGAGTGGTTGTCCAATCCCATTTTGGTAGAAAAGAAAAGTGGGAAATGGAGAATGTGTGTTGACTACATGAGCCTCAATAAGGCATGCTTGAAGGATTCATTTCCTTTGCCATGCATAGATCAGGTAGTTGATTTGACCTCAGGGTGTGAAACCCTATGCTTCCTTGATGCGTACTCTGGGTACCATCAGATCATGACAAAAGAGTCTGACCAGCTAGTGACCTCTTTCATCACCACATTCGGATCGTTCTGCTACATTACGATACCATTTGGACTCAAGAACGCTAGGGCTACGTACCAGCATTGCATGACCAAATGCTTTGGAGACCTCATCGAGCTGACTATTGAGGCTTACATGGATGACATCGTAGTCAAGTCCAAGCAGACCGACTAGCTCATGGTCGATCTAGAGCAGACCTTCAGGAAGCTCTGGGAGAATGACATCAAGCTCAACCCCAAGAAATGCGTCTTTGGGGTCCCAAGGGGCATGCTGCTCAAATTCATCGTCTTCGAGCGTGGCATTGAAGCACACTCGGTAAAAATCTCAGCCATCATGAAGATGGGCCTGATTCTGAACTTGAAGGGAGTTCAGAAGGTTATCGGGTGCCTCGCAGCGCTTAGTCGCTTCATTTCGCGTCTTAGTGAATGGGGGCTCCCCCTTTAATGGCTCCTGAAGAAAACCGACCGATTCACGTGGACACCTGAGGTTTAGGAGGAGCTTGACAAGCTCAAAGTGCTCCTGACGAAGGCCTGATTCTGGTTCCACCGACTAAGGGAGAGCCGCTCCTACTCTATGTCATAGCTATGACTCAGGTGGTCAGCGCTACCTTGGTTGTAGAACGGAGAGAAGAGGGACACGCCCTCAAGGTACAGTGCCCCATGTACTTCATTAGCAAAGTCTTGTCCTACTCCAAGACATGCTACCCCTAGATCTAGAAGCTCCTATATGCCATCTTGATCACCAAGAGGAAGCTGCACCACTACTTCGACTCACACCAGGTGATCGTCGTGGCATCTTTCCCCCTCGGCGAGGTTATCTAGAACCGGGAGGCCATGGGGAGAATCACAAAATGGGCGCTCAAGCTGATGGATTAGGGCATCATGTACGCCCCACGAGTGGCCATCAAGTCTTAGGTACTAGCTGACTTTGTGGCTGAATGGACCAAGATCCAGATGCCACCTATGACCGTCGATCAGGAGTACTAGACGATGTACTTTGATGGATCACTGATGAAGAAGGGCACTGGGGTCAGGCTAGTTTTTGTTTCCCCCCTCGGGGTGCACATGAGGTATGCAATTCGCATCCACTTCCTAGTTTCAAATAATGTGGCTGAGTATAAGGCACTCGTCAATGGCTTACGCATCGCTATTGAGTTGGGCATCCAATGGCTTGACATCCGAGGGGACTCACAACTGGTCATTGACTAGGTCATGATGGAGTCAAGCTACCACAACACCAAGATGGCTACATATTGTCAGGAGGTTCGACAGTTGGAGGACAAGTTCGACAGCCTCAAGCTCAACCATATCCTGCGATGGCTCAACAAAGTAGCCGACACATTAGCAAGATGGCATCGAGCCAAGAGCCAGTCCCCACCGGCATCTTTGTTGGTGACCTACACAAGCCCTCGGTCTGATATGAGGAACCAAAATAGACTAGCAATGAGCCACCAATTCTAGGCTTAGGGGCCGACTGACCCTCAGTTCCATCTGACCTCGAGGTCAAGGAACTTGTCAAAGACCTAGTGGTGGAGCCTGACCCTCTGAGCGACTAGAGAACACCTTATCTCGATCGCCTCCTCCACGAGGTGCTCCCTACCAACAAGACGGAGGCCTGACAGCTCACGTGTCGTGCTAAGTCCTTTGTCATCATCAAAGGGGTGCTCTACAAGCATAGCCACACCAAAATCCTACAACGTTGCATCCCCATCGAGCAAGGGAAGGACCTACTGGAAGACATCCATGGAGGGGTCTGTGGATATCGTGCCATACCTAGAACCTTGGACAAAACACATTCCAGCAAGGTTTCTACTGGCCAACCATAGTGGCCGACGCTGAGCAGGTCATATGCACCTGCAAAGGAAGCCAGTACTATGCTCGGCAAACTCACCTACTGGCCCAAGTGCTCCAGACGATCCCCATCGTGTGGCCATTCACGGTCTAGGTGCTCGACCTAGTAGGGCCCCTCAAGAGGGTGCTTAGGGGCTTTACGCACCTACTTGTTGCCGTGGACAAGTTCACGAAGTGGATATCGACTCGGTCGATCACCATGATCAAATCCAAGCAGGTCGTGTTGTTCTTCACGGACATCATAAACCAATTCGGGATCCCAAACTCCATCATAACCGACAATGGCACACATTTCACAAGGAAGAAATTCCTCCGGTTCTGCGATGACCACCACATCCGTGTTGATTGGGCTGCCGTAGCACACCCCCGCACAAATAGGTAGGTCGAGCATGCGAATGGCATGGTCCTCCAAGGCCTCAACCCTAGGATCTTCAACTAGCTCAACAAAGCCGGCGGACGATGGGTCATGGAGCTCCCCTCAATACTATGGAGCCTAAGGACGTCTAGCAGTCGAGCAACCGATTACACGCCATTTTTCATGGTCTATGGCTCTAAAGCCATCCTCTCGACCGACCTCAACTATGAAGCACCAAGGGTCAAGGCCTACAATGAGCAGGGAAATCAAGCATCTTTGGAAGACGCCATGGACCTGCTTGATGAAGCACATGACATCGCCCTGCTCCATTTGGCCAAATACCAGTTGGTGCTAGATGGTACCATAGCCAATGCGTGTGGGGTCATGCCTTTGGCATAGGCAATTTAGTCCTTCACCACATCCAGAGCAACAAAAATTGCCACAAGCTTTCGGTGCTATGGGAAGAACCATACATCATCGTAGAAGTACTCCGACCCGACACCTACAAGCTCAAGACTAATGACGGCAAAGCCATCGCCAACGCCTAGAACATCGAACAACTACATCACTTTTACCCTTAGTCTTTCTATTCCAAAGCTTCCAATATGCTTGTCAAACTAAGTAATGTTTCTGCAAAAACCAAAAAATGTTACCTCTTATCGGGTTTGCTTCTGATCGGTCTTTAGTAGCACCCGACCCTGGCAACTACCTAGGGTCAGGTTATACTCGGGGGCAGGTAGGAGTACATATACCTAGGAACATTCTCTATGTCTGACCCCCTTTCACATTAAGACCTAGGAGCTTGGTTTGCAAAAACTAATGATGAGTAAAACTGGTTAGAATGCAAAAAACCTACGCCCCAGCGGCTACGGCGCCTTTGCTCACCAGCGTGATCATTACTTAGTCGCTCGCAACTTAAGTTTCTAATGCCTTAACATAAAACAAGGGTTGGATCACAACAAACTTTATATATTTACAGGAGTACATATACTCAGGAACATTTTTCCATCCGACCCTTCTTTTTCATGACAAGACCTAGAAATAAGAGTTGCTGAAAACTAACGATAAGTAAAATTGGTCAGAATGCAAAAAGCCTACGCCCCAACATCTACAGTGCCTTTGCTCACCAGCGTGATCATTACTTAGTCGCTCACAACATAAGTTTCTAATGCCTTAACATAAAACAAGGGGCGGATCACAACAAACTTTATATATTGATAGGAGTATATATACTCAGGAACATTTTCCCATCCGACCCTTCTTTTTTATGACAAGACCTAGAAATAAGAGTTGTCAAAAACTAACAATGAGTAAAACTAGTTGGAATGCAAAAAGCCTACGCCCCAGTGGCTACGACGCCTTTGCTCACTAGCGTGATCATTACTTAGTCCCTCGCAACTTAAGTTTCTAATGCCTTAACATAAAACAAGGGTTGGATCACAACAAACTTTATATATATATATAGAAAGGCAAAACAATGTTTTTTGTCCATAATAAAAGTTTTTACAAAAAGACCGACGTAGGACTCAGCTATCTAACTAAACACCCTTGCGCAAGATTTCTCCTCTGACCTTCTCTGCCAGGTCCTGCGTCGGGGGAGCTGCTTCATTCTCAATTTCATCCATCTCGGTGTTAGTGTAGCTAGACACAAATCCCTCACTGATCAACAGTGGGTCCATGTTAATGTAGTGGGAGCAGGGGATGGCGAACACACAATGGACGCTGGTGTATAGGGCCTCCCTTGCGAGTGCACGCGCTTGATCCAGGATCTAGGTTACCCGGACAACAAGCGAGCTCGTCTCCATGGCCGAGGCAACCCCGAGATTGTTGGAGACCAACCCGATGGTAGTGCGCAAGGTGTCATGGTCGTCGCTCTCTGACTAGAGTTGACCCTACACCTAGGAGAGTTGCCTCTATAGGACTACCCAAGCTAAACATCAAAGAGCGTTAGAAAACTGACTGCAAACATCAAGCAAAAAGTAACCAGAGCCTCATCTTTCACATGCTCCTCGAGGGTCGTCTTCTCCCTCTAGAGCACGCCAACATCCCTAGCCAAGGCAGTGGCTAGGCCCTCGGCTTCTTCCTTCAACTTCTGCTCTTTTTTGAGTGCGTGTCGAGCATTGGCACTCTCTTGACAGGCAAGGTCAAGGGCCGAGCGGAGTCGTCCAAGCTCCACGACATCTTCCCCGGCCTTGGCGACCATAGCCTTGAGCTTGTCCTTGACCTCATCGGCATGTTTGTGGGCTTCCCATTCCTTGGTCTAGAGGCTTGCCACCTCCTCCTGTAGCCACAACACTTCGGTAGCAAGCCCCTAGACCTCCCTCTCACGATGGAGGAATAGCGACTTCTCTCGGCTGCGCATCACAAGGCACTGCAAAAAAATTAGGCTAGAATTATATAAATAGGGCTTGAAAGTAGAAAACGTGAAGACACCCCAATGCGTCTATCAAAGAGTGGTTTGCGGACTCAAGTCCTGAGCACACACTCGTCCAGTCCTTCATGTCCACCGGGTCATCGAGGGTGAACACCGAGTCGCTCGGGTCCAGCCGCCTAGCTAAATGGAGTCGGTCTCTTCCCCACGTGAGTGGATCATCACCTGGCTAGACAAGGGACTAGGAGGGGCCTGCCCCAACCGAGGGGTCGGCTGTCACAACCATCAGTGTCTGCCCAATAGGAGTCGATGGTACCTCCTCCATCATCGGAGCTCCCTTAGGAGCTGACCTTCCGATGGCAAAGGAGGCTGGCAGCTCGGGCTCAAAAGTCCAAGCCATCACCGCGTCTGTAGGGGAGGCCTCAGTCATGCCTCTTCCTGTCTACCCCACCTTGGGCATGTCAACCGATGCGAGCGCTGATTCCACAAGCGCCTCCTCCCCCACAATCAGCGCCTGCACCTCCCCCGCTTCCTTAGGCGGTGCCGTGTCCGCCTCGGCCTCACGGCATGCCCCCAGCACCACGCCAGCTGGCTCCTAGGGGATTGGCTGACATGCTAGGATCTTCTATGGCACCAATGCTAGGAATTTGCTAGGGCCGGTCCCACGAAAAGCACCAACATCATACGACGAAATCCAAGAATGCAATGAAAGGGCGAAGAAGTCATTAACTCACCTCGATGCCATTATCTGAGAATGTTTCAGGGGCTGGTCGCTCAACTCTGACTCC
Source organism: Miscanthus floridulus (assembly GCF_019320115.1). Taxonomy (NCBI): domain Eukaryota; kingdom Viridiplantae; phylum Streptophyta; class Magnoliopsida; order Poales; family Poaceae; genus Miscanthus; species Miscanthus floridulus. The sequence goes on along the minus strand of NC_089595.1, from coordinate 50,497,783 downwards.
ACCACACCAGCAATTGGCCGCTTCGATCTCCTAGTGGGGTTGGTCGGAGCGGGGTGGTCTTGGTCCTCTGACCTCGGGGGCGCATCCTCCCTCACCAATCTTGGAGGCGCATCATCTTTGGTTTGCGTCGGGGCATGTTGTGGAATCAGGGTCAAGTTGGCCCGCCCCACATCGGCCTGCTCATCCTCATGCACAAGCATTCCCCATGGGATGTTGTGGTTAGACCCATCCTCCACCTCTTCCTCCTCTTCCTCCTCTTCCTCCTCCTCATCACCGTCGCTCCCCTCTGAGACTTGCTAGTGCTTTCCATGCTGTAGCCTCGCTCGCTCCTTCTTCTGCTCCTTCTTTGCTTTTGTCGCCTCAGCCGTGGTGCGGTTCACTACCCTCCTAGCCATGTCCTCTGGCAGTGGCGGGTCAGACTCATGGGTGAAGAGGCCAGGCTGCAAATCTTGGCACTTAGAATCTAATAATAGAGGAGGGTTGGCCAAGGAAAGAAACTCAAAGAAGGCTTACCAGTTCGATGAAACCCGCATCTAGCCACATCACAGGATGCCGAAGGACCAGGTACACTAGGGTGAGATCCACTAACAGATCCACCGGGCACTCTATTGCCTCCTTGATGCATTGTGCCATTTCACCAACGCTGAGGGCCTCACCAGCGACCATCACCGTCCCTTCAGGCGTGGAATCTGGCATCATCTTGTACATCAGAAGAGCATGCGCCATCAGCGGCGCTAGCCTCCTGACGTGGTATGCACCAATGATGCTGATCCCACAAAGACCACAGCCCTTTAGAGTCATGATGGCTTTGAGAAGGTCACTGAGCCTCTTCTGCTCCTTCATGATGGGCCCGTACCTCCACACATCCAGTGCCTCCTCGATCAGGTGGTCGGTGAAGATCGGCAAGGAGGTGGCGTTGTTGTTCCTTAGGTAGAACCATAGCTTATGCCACCCTTAGTTGGACTTCAACAATGGGATGGACATGTACTTCGATGACTAGTTGCCTTGAAGATGGATGCTCACCCATCCCATTAGCACCACCAGGTCTAGCTTCTTCCTCTCCTTCTTCTTCTGCAGCTCAACGGCGATGAAGTACTTCCACACCTCGAAGTGGGGCTCGATCCCCAGATACCCTTCGCACAGCGTGACAAAGGCTGAGATGTGCTGAATCCCATTGGGATTCAGATGTCGCAGCTCAAGACCATAGTAGTGCAGTTGCCCTAGGATGAATTGATTGGGAGGAGTCGCAAACCCACGCTCGTGGAAGGGGATGAAGGAGATGGCATAGCCATCGGGCGGCGATGGCTCATCCTCGCCACCAGGTATGATCCACTCCATCACCGTAGTTCTTGCATGGAGAAGGCCCATCTTAACTAGACCCTCCATGCACGCATGGAGAACATCGAAGCAAAGCCATAGCTCCATCGAGGAACAGGAATGGCAATGCAGAAGATCTGGTGGTGGAGCGGGAATAGGGGAATGAAGGCCAAAACTCAAGAGCGAAAGGTAGAAAGACTGGAGGGGCAAGGATGCGACTGCGTGTACGAAGGCTAGGGAGAAATGGCTCCATTTATAAGGTAAGGGTGGAACAGTGAGGGGCAAACCATTTGCCTAAGTTAACGCGCCCCATGCCTCGCCAGATCCATTTCATTCGAGGGTCGTGCCATCATTGCTCCATGCTACATCAGTCACATCACTGTCTTGAGAGATGAGCATATGCTATCCAAATCTTCCCCATGAAGGATCCGTCATGTGACGATTCACCTTCAAAGGCTATGGGCCACTGTAGGTAACTAGGATATGGAGCTAAAAATGCTCCCATGGTCCATTAATGCCCAGGAGTTCAAAGGCTAGCCCACCAGTGGGTTCACGGCTGCTCTAGGGCACCCTAGAGTGAGGGGAGGTTAAGGATGGTCCCACTAGCGGCCAATACCCAAGGCGCATGAAGCACCACGGGTGTCCCAACCCTCATTTTGAGTCAGGGATGATGCAAGGTCCCTGGTTTTCCCCCCAAAGAAAGGCATCGAGCCCTCAGACCGGTCAAATGGATTCGAGAACTATATCGACCAGCCACCAAAAATCTAGAGTTAGTCACCAACTGATCTCAAACTAGGCCCTTGCGAAGGGGATGCCGGGGCTCCACTCAAACAAGCCCGTTAATAACTCACCAAGCACCATGCTCTGTCTAGTGAGAAAAGCAAAGCATGGCTCAGCCCCTCCATTCTTGTGAATGGACGCATGAGGGACAACGATCACAAGACGAACCAACCCCCGACTGGACCCCTGCTATGCGCGGGGTCTTGGGGGCTCGGCATCCCAAAGAGACTGAACACACAGTCGTAGACAAATGATGAGTCACCTCTTGTTGTGGAAACCACGGATGGACTGCAAAGCGATAGTAACAAACAGTACTCCCGTGCCCCCCTCAAATGACAGATCACAAAAAGCCTTTCCAAGACTATATCACTCCTCCAAATGCTCGGGGGATACTGTTGGATATCTATATCCAAGTATCCAAGCCAAAGGATTAATGAGTGTCACGTCGGCTCATCCGAAGGTTAAGGATGCAACTATGGCCTTGTCCGACCCTAGGGGCCAGGCCATGCCTTGTCTAACTCCAAGGACGAGGTTTCCGCCTCGTCCAACCCCAAGGCGTGGGCTCCAACTCTAAGGACAAGGTTTTTACCTCATCTGACCCCAAGACGTGGGCCTTGACTCTGAGGATGAGGTTTCCACCTCATCTGACCCCAAGCCATGGGCTGTGACTCCTCCAACCCTAGGGCACGGGCTCTGACTCATTCGGTCCCATGGGGAGGGCTTCGCCTTGTTCGACCCTCAAGGGTCAGATTCTATCATGCTCGGTGCCCAGGGTGGGATTTTTGCCTCGCCCATTCCCTAGGGGGTCAAATTTGCTACCGGACAAAAGTAGTGGCCCTAGGGTGGGACTCAAACTGCTTCAACCACAACATCATGGAGGCGCATGCTTGGGAGCATGTCTCGGGTGCGTCCTAATACGACTGGCGGTCGCATTAGGCCATGCTGGGAGACTCACGTCGCCCACCGCATCAACAGGCCAGCACTATGCTGCCAACTCCTTACCTGACCACCATCCAACGTCAGTCAACTAATGTCAGTTGACTGGCACTGTACCGCTAGCCCCCCGTATGGCCTCTGTAAGGGGACCCTTTGACCATTCTGTCCGCTCGAACGAGATGGAAGACAAGAACGGTGCACGATGCCCATACGTATGCTGCAGTAGCCAATAGGACCCTGGTGCGATGCTGCTGCCACCACAATCTACAGGGTCAGTGGGACCCATGTGAAGAGGAGGACGGCACACCCTTTGGAGCCTTATTTCTCTTTCTTTTTTTCCTCTTCCCTTCCGCTGTAACCCCTGCTTTCCCTTGGCCTATAAAAGGGAAAGCAGGGCATCCCACTAAGGGGGATCGGTTCACCGCACCATGTTAGATCAAGAGCACTAGCGTCAAACCTCGAGCACATAGCTGAGCAGCGACCAAGCTCTTGGTACCCATTTGTTCTTTCCACCAGAGACTTGGGACCTATCCCTCTCTCACCTATTTGTAACCCCCTACTACAAACTCAGTGCTAGTAACACAAGCACCCCAAAACTAGATGTGGGGACATTTGGTTCAAACCAGTATAATCCATGTGTCCTCTTAGCATACCATCTAGGTCAGACACGCAATATACAAATTTACTAGTCGGCTGTTCAAAACACCAACACACTTCATAAGGGGATGCAATCATCTTTATCTCATCTATTCAAGCAAACACACCTTGAGCATGTGACCAACCATTACCATACATATGAGTTCAATTCAATGGCTTCAAGTCACTTTCACTAATGATTTGATCCTCAACATAATATGACTCCTCATAGCTTGATTAGTTTCTTGACTCAATGCAAGTACTCCCTTCGTCACCTTAGCCATGGTACCTTGGTCCTCAAGCCATCGCTTACCCTTCACCTTCACTTAGTCCCTCGAAGCCCTTTCCTTGCTATCTTCACCTTATCAAGCCATACTCAAGTCAGATCATATTAAGCATCCATTGAAAACCATTTCTTCAATAGTATGATCCTTGCTTGAATATCTTTGAGATATGAATGTCGAGATCAATCAAGCTTTAGTTTGATTCACATAAAGACATATATGAATCAACATCAATATGGTCAAGACAATTCACAATTCCTTATATTCTCTTCATCTTGGCTCAACACTCCTAACACTCACTTTAATATCTATCTTCATACTTGTAGCTTGATCAAAGCAATGCAAAGTGATTTTCCAAATCTTTATCTATACAAGCAAACCAACATAGAGACTGACTTATATCCAATATGAGTTGTGTCCTTTGTTATTTAAACATTTGCTTGGTATTTCTTCATTTATGCATTCTTGGCTCATTCTTCAATCCTTGATCAAAGCTAATCCACTATCAAACTTTTCTTGTTCATGCAAAGCAAGCCATTATTGAGACCAATCCAAAATCATCAACTCATGTCTCTTTTAACATTTGCCAAATATGCTTGCTTTCTTATAATACTATGATATTCCCCAACATAGAAGCCATTTCATCAACTCCATTTGCATTGTTGTCTTTCTCTTGAACTATATTATTTCTGTGATCTTCCAACATAACAATACACAATTTTGGCAGAGATGATTGAGTGTCCCTTACCTGATGCACCAAAGACATGAGGATTTATACTAGTTCAGGTCAAAACCCAACATCTAGTCTCAGAGATGATTGAGTGCATGTTCCTTGCTTGAATGCTCTAAAGTTCTTACAATGGTGGTGCAAGAATGGTGGAAGAGGTAGGAGAGCTAGAGATAGGAGATGGGCTGCCTAAAGGGAAGCTTCAGGAGCCCTTTTATGGTGTAAGAATGAGTGAATGAGAGTCGGATCCCCAAGATGGGAGCCCTAGCTGCCCTTATATAGAGTTCAGGGCCAGGGCATGTAGAAAGAAGAAGGTTCTCATGACCGAAGGGTCATGAGCCTGAGGGAGGACCTAGCTAACTTGGCTTGCAGGCTATGTCATCTTATGGTGCATGTCTGGGCATGGTTGTCGTCATGGTCTTGTGGCCACATGGCGACATGGTGTGGCATGGTGCTACTATGCCGACCGTGGTGGCACTGTAGGCATGGTGGTGGTTCACTAGCCATCTTGTGCGACTTGGTCTCTGCCATGGTATTCGTCATCGCCTCCTAGTTTCCTAGGGCATCGTACAGGAGATGGTAGCCACCCCTAGGTTGTCGATCACCCGGTTGGCTTGTGGAGCTAAGGGCCACGATACCGATCGTTGGGGTCATGGCTCCGCTGGTCTGGATGGCCTCTAAGTCAAGGCCTTCATCATGGATCCCATCCATAGTAGGTAGAATCATACATACATCTTGTCAAGCCGTATCTAGTCGGTGGGCATAGTACCAGCCATCACTGCCTAGCATTGTGTTGTCTTGTCTGAGCTACGTGGCGTAGGGGTGGTGTTTGACAAGACCGAGGTGACTGTTGTCCCCTTGGTCCTTGTGGGGTCAGTGCATCATGCTAATTCCTGTCAGTGCAGGTGTTGGTATTTATAAGTGCAAATAGAATATGAATGATTCCGCAAGCACACAGAATACCATTGTAGCATTTTACCGCGAGTATTCGAGGTATCGTTATTTATATTTTACCACAAGGAAACAATGGAGTAAAGTTTATTGTATATCAAAGGAGTATCTATTAGTCAACATACCATCATACCTAGAGCAAGGGGTAAAGGTAATGATGGGAATTAACCATAATGACACTCAGGGAATAGATCACTAAGATATCATAAACTAGTTAACTCAGGTGAATAACCGGTGAGGTAGATTACTATGATATTCCTATTATAGGATCAAAGTATATATCTACCCAACTTTAGTTAAGACTAACTCTACTCTTGTGTACTTTGGGATGCCGCTTAGACAGTAGAGCATCATGAAGGATAACTCTACTAACGCGACTACGGTCCTACAATTTAAGAACCTGCTTAATTCGGTATGGACTACAAAGGATAGATGGGGCTATCACCTCCTGTTGATACCATACAACTAGAGAACAGGGTGTACTCATAGGCAGAGCATGGTATAAACACCATGCTTACATGTGGCTCGGCTACTTAGCCCAACCATGGTAAACTAATAGGCTAAGCACTCTATGAACCCACACACAAAAGCAATGATAACCTCAACTAAGCAAGATACATATTAAAAGTAAGCATAGCCATGTAGATAGGAATATGATGAATTGATAATAAGTCTTACAAGATGTAGAAGTGAAGATACAAGGCTTTGCTAAGCCTCCAAGACTAGATCCAAAACTTGAGCATGAGCCCAACCCGACCCTCACTCCCGAGCAACTAAACTACTACATTAGAAAGTTCTAGACCTATTCCTCCTGGTGTGTCTTGATCTGAATTAGAGATATGAATTAGGGTTTCTAAGATGGCTCCAGGGAGGAGGGTAGGGGCTGCTATATATAGGGGGTAGCATCAATTCTGGACCATCAGATCAAATTGACTTGAAAGAACAATGTAGATGCAAACCCTAAGATGGTGGAGAACCGACATAGAAAGGAGAGCCTGACAGGTGGGGCCTATAGACTAACTGGCCTATGGGTGGGGCTAGCTAGGCCCCCTGTCAGCCTCTCAGCTTGATCTTTGATGGTTTGCCTTCTGGAATCTTCTAGATCCTTCCTAAGTTGTTTTCATTGTGGATAAACGTGATTTGATCTAACGATTGGGTCCACCTTGATGGTTTTCTGATTAAATCCTCCTGCAAACACAGATTCACCAAAACTTGTGGAATTTATTAGTTCAAACTCCTAGACCTATGTTGGTGATCCTTTTTATGCATTTATATAAGTTATATTGGTGGTTTATGATGAAAGTTAACGACCGTCAACAAGCTCCCCCACACTTAACCTTTGCTAGTCCCTAAGCAAAGCTAAACTCAACAAAGGATTAGTAGTTGCTACAATGTTTTCACTCCTCAAAAGTACATAGGCGTTCAATAAAAAATTCTCCTCCAAATTAGAATAAACTGATCTGATTTTCAAACTTACCCATATTACCTTCAACTATGGAGCTTCTTAGCCTTCACTTGGGTCTTAAGCAATTGAAAGACAGAACGATCAAGTCAAGCACTATGTCTCAAGTTCTTTGTTCCACCATTCTTCTGGAGTTTTTATAAGTTTTCAAAATAAAACTCAGAGATTCCATTATATGACACTCTCAAGTCTCTCAATATATGTGGTATTTGTGGATCCTCACCAAGGCAATAGTGATGTTTTGCCTTTTCTCTTCCTACCACTAAGGCTTATATGGAGTTCATCGGTTGGGAGAAAGCTCGAGCATACTTGCAATGTATATTTTGTAAAGTCAAATAATGAATCCAAAGAGAGTTGAGTCATATAATCAAATCAAGATGTGCATGTGTGTGAATATATGGTGGATATATATGGTGGTTAACCTAATTCTACTTTGCTCCTTGAAAACTTGTCTCTGTTTTGAAACTTGAAAACATTTGCTAGAGAACAGGGGCTATCTTATTCATCTCTTCTTTTTTTCTTAGGCAGGCATCTGAGTACCCATTATTTTAGATATCTTGGACACTTTTGTGTCCATTGTTTTCTCTCTTTTTTCAAACTTTTGCATAGCCCCATGTCTCTTTTCTGCAACAAAACTTTGAGAGAGATATCAACAAGAGTCGGAGCATTTATTTTTAGTGGAAACCTAGCAAGCATGTTTTTGTGTTCACCCCTAGTGTAGGGGTAGAAAATTTTTGGATGGAACTAAATGAAAGGCATGTTTTTGCGCCTACAATCAGTGTAGAAGTAGTGCATATGTGGGTGGAGTGTACGTGATCTTGATTTTAAGAGCATGCCAAACCTCTCATAAGGGTCAACAAATCTTGACAAAACTCAATGCAAAACAAGCAGCATATATGTGGAAGTTTTTCTAGCCTAAATAACATGTATGGCTCTAGTAGGAATTCAAGTTTTGTCATACAGGAACTCATCATGTAGCATTTTTCATTTTTTAAAAGATAAATCTCTAGAACTTTAGTGACACTTGGATCATGATAAATAGCAGCTCAGACCTTCTCATATCATATCCGTCAATTACCTAGATTTAGATCAAGCATAGGGTACCCATGAGTTTCAAGTTCAGAGTAAATCCTTATATCAAAATAATTTTATCCAAAACTCAGGAGAATTCAAGGCTGAAAACTAGGTACTTGAAAGGAATTACAACAGAGCAAGTATTCATCATTTCCATTTTAAGAGATTATCTTCAGAGTCCCTTATTATTTATTTAGCTCTTAAAAGAAATTAAAGTAAACTAGACACACTATCTTTATTTTGTTTTTATTTTTTAGATCACACATTATAACTATATATATTTCTATAAAGATAACTTTTTATTTCATCTTTAGTTATTCATCTTTTTTAAAAACAAACTAAGAATAATAAAAAAGAAAAGAAATACTTATCTAGATACACGGGGGATGCATTCTCCCCTAGCTAGTTGTTGTCATGGTTGCTCAATGAGGTGACCGAATGTGGAGATGCTGGAACAACGCCTCCCAATTTTTATTTTGTTGTTGTTGTTGTTGCTAGAGGATGGTGTCGATAGAATATCATCGGCAGACCTCTGAGGGGTATCCCACGAAGGTAGATTGATTGACAGAGATGCGTGTAATCGAGAATAAGAAGGCAACAGAGACACAAGAGTTAGACAGGTTCAGACCATCAGTGTGACATAATACCCTACTCCTGTGGTCTGTTGGATTGTATTGGTGATCATATGATATTACGTGTGTTTGGAGGGGGTCTCTGTCCGCCTTATATAGTCTGAGGTCAGGGTTACAAGTTGGTTAGATCTAGGAGATAACCAGAAAGTAATAACAGATTATAGGAATCATGGGATCATACGTATCCTAACAGATCTCATAGTATCTTTAGGATATCCTCTTGGTGTCTTGTGGGACACACCGAGCAGTGTCGTGCTCTACAAGGCTTCATCTTATGGGCTGGGCCACCCCTAGGGGCATAGCCCATGTGGTCTGCCATGGGTATCTAGGGTGATACCCCCCATAGCTAGTCCCCGAGCACCTTGTATCCGTTGTGCAACGCTGTCTTGAGCTTGTTCAAGCAGGTGCGAACAAAGTCAAGCAGTCAAACCCATGGTCTGACCACCATGATGAGTTGCCAAGCAGTTATGAACCATCGCTGAGCAGCTATGAACCGTCGCCAAGCAGCGTGAACCATTGCCGAGCAGTGTGAACCATCGCCAAGCAGTTTATCCCAAGTTAGGCTTGCCATAAGGATGTAAGGAGCTTAAGTCCAAAATCAAAAATTTCCTCGCAGTGGACCAAGTGTGCCCACTTAGAGTCTGACCATGAGAAAGGGAGATAACCTTCCTCAACTTTAGGAGGCATGGAGTCTTCTAGATTAAAGCAATCACACTCACCGCAAGGTGAAGTGTGCCCACTTAGTCCCTGAGCCTGATAGTAGATGACACAATCACGTGGTGCCAAGGTCAAAAACAACAGTCAATAGAAGAAAGTCCCTAGTGTGGTGAGGAACCAAGTCATACTAATGATGCAGTCCCCGAGCCAAAAATGGAAACCTTGGAGAAATCAAATCACGGAGACAAAACCAGAGTAATAGTTGTACAGTAGTAATTACTGAGCCGTAACAGATGGCGGAGAAGTTAGCGAATATTCGGTGAACAGTAACAAATTACGGTGATAAATGGGTGATATGGGTTGCAGTTGTGTGAAAGCCTAGGTAACGGCCCACCACGCTATTGTGGAGAATTCAGAGAGGCGCAAATCATAGAGCGGTTTCCCAAAAACCTTCAAATGCGATAGGTAGGGGGTGTGCTTTATAACTGCGCCATCGCACTCCATGCTCCCACCTTTGCCACTTTGCCCCTTTGCCTTCCTCCTCAGCCCTCGTGCTTCTAGATTCATATTCACACAAGCTTTCGCCACCAATCCCAAACCAGATCTGAGAGATGGCACCCAAGAGGGGAGCTAGAAACCCAAAGAAGGCAACCACTGGAGCTAGCCATGACAATGAGTGGGTGTCGCGAACATGGGGGAGGCAAAGATCAACAAGGTGGTGGAGGTGAGCATTCTTTCTGACCATGTCACCACCATATGGTAGCCAACCAACGGTGAGCCCTTCCAGATGCCGCATACTGATGAAGTAGTAGTTTTTGAAGATTATTTCTCGCGTGGGCTAGGATTTCCCATTCATCCTTTCTTGAGGGATCTACTGGAGTTCTAGAGAGTTAGTCTATGCAACCTCCACTCAAACACCATCTTGCACATCTCTATCTTTATTCATTTCTATGAGGCATATCTTGGAGTTCTTCCCCACTTCAACCTCTTCCGTCATCTGTTCTAGCTAAAGAAGAAGGGTGGCGGTGGTTCCAAGGTGGTCGGCGGCATTTATCTTCAACTCTGCGACAGAATGGTGGGCAAGTACATCACTATATGCTGAACACCTCGTTGAAGGGGTGGAGCGCCAGGTGGTTCTACATGAAGTAGAGCCATCCCGCCATCCGATGCGATGTCAACCACATTCTAGAGAACCAGAGGAGCTGGTCAGAGAGGCTGAGCAGTGCTGACATGGAGCAGGTGAGGGAGCTCCTCGCCCTAATAAAGGCCATGAAGATGAATGGTGGATTGGTGGTGGCAACCTTCATAGTGCGCCGCATCCAGCCCTATAAGGAGAGGGCCCATGCGGGCTTTGACTTCAAGGGGGACATCGACCACACTCGGGAGAGGTTAGAGAGGCTATCAAAGGATGATGTGCTAGAGTGGGCCACAGGGCTTTTCGCTCCAAATACCTCATTCAGTGTGTTAGGGCAGACGAGAGCTTTTAACTGCATGAACCCACCTCCTTAGGTAAAAGTCTCAATTGTTTGTTACTGATCCTTTTTATCCTATAGCGTTGCCGAGCAGTGAACTGATTCACTTGTGAAAAGATCCATTTGCAGGAACGAGCGGCGTACTTCTCGGGCATGTCGAGGAGTGATTAGCTGAAGACAGTGGACGCTCAACCAACAACTCAGCCTAAGGAAGGTGCTGTCAGCGCCTCATCGGAGTCTAGAGGCGCGAACACTGGTCAGACAGACAGTCCCATCGTGGTTTCAGAGAAAGTTTGGGGGAAGAGGGCAGCGGCGGATGAGTGTAACAGAACCGACCAATTATATGAGATTAAGTAAGAAAATCTTCTGCCGAAGTAGATAATTTAACGAACTTAAACCCATATAACCCGGTAGTCCATGAAACCAAGAAGGATTTCAAACTAATCGACATACAAACCCAGATCATACAAGTTTAGCAAGGACCGTCACACGTTACATAAAGTTCACAACGATAGTAGATACATCAGAGTGTAGAATATAAAGTTATTACAAACCAAGTTCAATAGAAATAGCGGAAGTAAATAGTTTTAAAGCCACACACACACTTTTAGTTCAGATACCGTGCTAGTAGGTCATCATCTCCAACAAAAGCATCAGGTGAGAGATACAGAGTGACCAATTGCCCTTGGTCCTAATTGTCACCCATCGCTGGGTACAGGCAGTAAATGCAATAGCCATAGTACATTTGACCATCTGCAACAATAATGGGAACAACGCCCTGAGTACGAGAAGGTACTCAGCTAGACTTACCCGTCTTAAACCAAAATAAAGCGACACCAAGGATTATGCAAGGCTTTCTTTAGGGGACTAGCTGACTTGTTTGCGAAAAGCATAAGCTATCCTGAAAACATTATTTTAAATACTTTGCATCCTCTTTTATTATAACCTATTCATCTAGGTAAGCACCTGTACTATAGCAATCCCATGATTAACCGTTAACATCCAGTTACCAATTTAGCTTTAGCATGTCCATACCATCCAGATAACCATCATTGTTACATAATAATTACTATGATGCCGTAGCTCGAGTCAAGTGCTCACTATCCAGGAGCAATGGTGATTCGAATCGATTCCTAACCAGCTGGTGATTTATTCCTCACACAAACCACACCACCGATCAAGTGAGCTACAGATCACCAATGACACTTTTTAGGTAGCTGTGGGACAATCTGGAGCCGTAGTACCTAGGGACCACCCGACTGCCAGGAATTAGGTCACACCTGCCCTTGGGCTCACTCTTCGCACCGCTGTCATACCCCCATCAGCACCAATACGCGCACCCGTGTAGATCCCGGCCCGAATAGTGCCACTAGCTTCATGGTCGAAAAGTACTTTATTCGGCCAGCTAAATGTGAGGCATGCGTTCAACATGACAAGAGGGACGAGCAATGATCGGTCCTTAATTGACATAGATGGAAACTAATAGCACCCCAGATCCCTGTCTGGTTGCCTCCAACTTTTTCCGTCCGGTCTCCAGTTTTCCATCCCATATGGTTAAATTCTAGGATATCATTCTTTCCATAGCCAATTTCTTCCAGTAACCACCTATAATGTAGCTCATATATATATAGAAAGAATTGCTTTAGTAAAGTAGGAGACTTAAAATGCTCCGGGGCTTGCCTCGTTCGAACGAACTAGGTTGGTGATCCACGCACTCCGGTAAGTCCTCTCCTTGCTCCTCTTCCTCGGGCACCTCCTGTTCTGGGACTTCTTGTGGATCGGTCCCGGTCTGCTCTTCCTGAACTGTTACTAGCAACTCCTCCTGCGATCCTGTATGATGCAGACGTATAAGTGCTAATGCATAGGTGCATCGAAGAGGTGACATGTAATGATCATGATGCATGAAATGTGGATGAACATGTTTAACTTCATTGGACATAGTCGTAGTGAAGTTCTTCTACAAGGTAGTCAACATCATCCAAGAACATGTACTACTATCTACTATGACAACCACTATACTAACAGGCCAAATCACTTCGGCAAATTAAGATGCTTCAAAGATACACCAAAGCGAACATTATTAGCTAAACTCGCATTAAGGATCATTTGACTTCATTTTAAACTAGGGCTACACAGCAACATGTATTTTTGGTGCTCCTAAAAATCTGAGAAAATTACAGTAGCATAGTACTACTCTAAGTAGACTGCCATAAAATTTTCATGGCATTTGGATAACTAAAATAGCCTACACAAAAATGACAAGGCATAAATGCTTAAAAGGCATAAATAGGAAACCTTAGTTAAAAGTGTCAAACAACAGATTTCATATTTTTCCTAGTATCATTCTAGCATAAGAATAGCACTCACCAAATTTTACCTTTACTGGATCTATAGAAAAATTATGAAAATTCACACAAGTATTAATCAATGATAAAAGGAAAATCTATAACTCAAAAACCACACATGCAATGACTCTCAAATTTTTACCAAAGCTTCTACTAAGCAAGACTAGCATACCCACAAAATTTCATAATTTTTGGACCACAGAAACTCAAGATAAAATTCAAACAAATTTGCATGCATCTAAAAATACATTTCAAGTTCCTATTTAATTCATCCAAAAATTATACTATAAGTGCTGATGTTATATTTTTCTTAAATACTAGACATTACCAGGAACTCAACAAAATTGGAACCATAACATTTGGATCTACCAAACTTGAGTTACACATTTTTGAATCATGCACACAAATCTGTGAAAAACAAAATAAACAAAACAAAAAGGAAAACCTAACCAGCTACTGGGCCAGCCCGAACAGATCCGGTGGCCCACGACTTGCGCGCGTACACAGCCTAGAAATGGCGCAGCCTAGGTCTGGTTCCCTCTCAGTAGCAGCGACTGACAATAGGGACCCGCGCGTCAGCGACCGTAAAGCAGAGCATGGTGAAGAGTGGCGCGGAAACGACGCCATCTCGCCGGCAGCGATATCTCCGGTGGAACCGAGGGCAATGGCATGTCCACCTCGACCTCCCGCATCCATAGAACTCCTAAAACTAGACTCTATCGGCCTCTAGGTGCGCTGGCCACGGTGAGGTCCGCTCCGGCGAGGTGCGGCCATGGAAACGATGGCGGAAAAACGGCCAAAGTGCCCTTACCGAGACCCAAACGGTGCAGCCTAGGGGTGGAGGAGGTAGAGGAGAACACGGCGGCACTATGATGAAGATGTAGTGAGCGATTTTGCAACGGCGAGCAAGAGCGAGCTCACTAGAGTTGCTGCGACTGCTGCTGCGAAGCTGCGAGCGAGCGGAGAAGGCGAATGAAAACAAAAAACGAGCGGGTAAACTGGTCGGGCAGGCGCACAGGGGATTAAGGCGAGGCCAACGGTGCCAGAACGACCGCGGCACGTGGCCTGCGCGAGCAGAAGACCAGCGACGTGCGGCATCCATGCGGCGGTGTTCTTCTGAACCGGTCAGGTACTGTAGCTGTGATTCAGTGATAAAGAGCTGACTGACAGCGCCAAATGGTGATGCTCTATCTCCTAATCTGTTGATCCTTAGCGAAAATAGTAAAAATGAAAGTTATAGCTCTAAGTACCAGCTACAAATCATGTTAAAGGACCAAGACCTAGATCTCACTGGATCACAAGTTATATCAAGCCAAAGTGGAGTACATGAAACTGGAATTTGATTTCTGACTTAGAAAATTCTAAGTGTTGAGTCAGCCCCACAAATCTGACTTGTGGGACCATTTAGAGCATGTTGTGCACATTTTCATGAGTTGGTCATAAAACAACTTTTGATCCTTATGAAATTTTCTACAACTTTGTTTTAGGTTGCTTAGACATGCAAGGACTCTAAGTTATACTTTTTAAACAGTCAAACTAAAGAGTTTAGGAGTCAAAACAAGTCAAACCACTATTTGAAAACTTAATTAGGCAAAATGGTCAACATGAATATTGTTCCTAATGACTTTATAAGACTAGCTAAGGTGTTTGAAAATATACTTAGCCATACCACACATTGGCCACACAAGAATCAAGCACTGAATGTACTAAAATGATGAAAAACAATTGAAATGATACTTTTGTTTCATAATCATATTTCACATGTTTCACGTGATATAAGCTCATGAATGGATGAATGATGCTCATGTTCATGGAATGCAAGTGCAATTATGCAAGCATAACACCAGGGGTGTTACAGCCCTCCCCCCTTATAAGAATCTCATCCCGAGATTTAGAGTTACAAACCATTTGTTATAAAAATCCTTATAAGCGTTTTGAAGATACTCTCCTATTTCCCACGTCGCATCACCATCGTCGTGATGACTCCACTGTATCTTAAATGTTCTTACCACTTTATTCTGAGTGACTCTGTCCTTGGTGTCCAAAACTCAAAACGGTTGCTCATGGTATTCCAAGTCTGATTTGAGCTGAATACTTTGAGGTTCTATTCTCTCTTCCGGAATACGCAAGCACTTCTTCAATTGTGATACATGGAAGACTGGGAAGATCGAACCCATTGCTTCTAGTAACTGTAACTTATAAGCCATGGGACCCATCTTTTCTACAATCTGGTACGGTCCTACAAACCTAGGAGCAAGTTTTCTCTTTACTCCAAACCTTTGCACTTTCTTCATTCGAGTGACCTTCAGATAAACGTAGTCACCAACTTGAAATTCTAGCGGTCTCCTCCTCCTATCGGCATAGCTCTTCTGGCGTGACTGTGCTGCCTTCATGTTTTGTTGGATAATATGGACCTTTTTCTCAGCATCGTCCACAAAATCGACTCCGTAAAACCTTCTTTCTCCCGGCTCTACCCAATTCAATGGTGTCCTATATTTCCTGCCATACAATGCTTCAAATGGAGCCATCTTTATACTCTCTTGGTAGCTATTGTTGTAAGTGAACTCTGCCAAAGGTAACCATGATTCCCATGAACCCTTAGACGACAACACACAAGCTCTAAGCATATCTTCAAGAACAGCATTAACTCGCTCTGTCTACCCATCTGTCTGTGGGTGGTAAGCTGTACTACAAATCAAGCTAGTACCCAAACCTTTATGAAGATGCTCCCAAAAATGAGCGGTAAATTGTGAACCATGGTCAGACACGATAGTCTTTGGTATACCATGTAATCGGACAATCTCTACAATATAATTCTCAACATACTGAGGTGGTCGAAATGTTGTTTTGACTGGTAAAAAGTGAGCTAATTTGGTAAGGCGATCTACAATTACCCAAATCGAATCATTTCCCTTTGGCGTGGTAGGGAATCCGGTGATAAAATCCATACTTATATCATCCCATTTCCAATCTGGTATTGACAAAGGTTGCAACATTCCTGCGGGTCTCATGTGAAGAGCTTTCACTCTACAACATGTGTCGCAACGAGCAACATATGCTGCAATCTCCTTCTTCATCTTCGTCCACCAATAACGAGGTCTCAATTCTTGGTACATCTTGTTACTTCCAGGATGGATAGATAACTTAGAGTGATGAGCTTCATCCATCAATTTGTTCTTGAGCTCTCGATCCTTTGGTACAACCAAACGGTCCTTAAACCATAACACTCCTTGTTCATCCACTCTAAAGTGCTTAGTTGGTTCTTTCTTTATTTTCTCCTTGATATAGAATATTCCCTTATCTATTTTCTGACCCTCAATGATCTTGCTCTCCAAGGTACAGCTAACCTAGATATTATGCAACACAGCAGGATGTAACAAATTGAACCCATCCTCAAACAATGGTTGCACAGCAAGAGAATGTGACTTCCTACTTAAGGCATCTGCTACTATATTTGCCTTTCCCAGATGATAGTGCACATTCAGATTATAATCATTTATCAACTCTAACCATCTTCTTTGTCGCATATTCAATTCAGACTGAGTAAATGTGTACTTGAGACTCTTATGATCTATGAAGATATTGCACACATTCCCAAGCAAGTAGTGTCTCCAAATCTTTAGAGCATGCACAACAGCTGCAAGCTCTAAATCGTGCGTAGGATAGTTAACCTCATGCTTCCACAACTAACATGAGGCATACACAATAACTCTTCCATCTTGCATCAGGACACATCCTAAACTATTCTTTGATGCATCGCAAAACACATCAAACGACTTCTCTATGTCTGGTTGCGCCAGAACAGGAGCAGTGGTTAGCAATTTCCGCAAGGTGCAGAAAGCTGCCTCACACTCCTCTGTCCAAGCGAACTTATGGTCCTTTTGTAGCAAACTTGTCATCGGCTTGGCAATCTTTGAGAAGTCTGGGATAAAACGGCGATAGTATCCAGCTAATCCGAGAAAACTTTGAACCTCATGAACTGTGCTTGGTGCCTTCCAGTCCATAACCTCTTGTACTTTGCTCGGATCTACTGAGATTCCATTCTCAGATAACACGTGACCGAGAAAAGGAACTGTCTTCAGCCAGAACTCACATTTACTAAACTTAGCAAACAACTGGTGATCTCTGAGTCTAGTCAAAACAATTCTTAGGTGCTTGGCATGATCTTGTTTGTTCGCAGAGTATATCAGAATGTCATCAATGAACACAATCACGAACTGATCCAACTCCGGCATAAAGACCGAATTCATCAGATACATAAAGTATGCAGGAGCATTTGTCAAACCAAAGGACATGACAAGATACTCGTACAAACTATATCTGGTGGAGAACGTAGTTTTGGGTATATCTTGTGGTCTAATCTTGATCTGATGTACCCTAATCTCAAATCTATCTTGGAGAACACTTTGGCTATTGAAAATTGATCAAATAAGATATCAATCCAAGATAAAGGATACTTGTTTTTAATTGTCACCGCATTCAGTGGCCGGTAGTCCATGCACATCCATAAGGAGTTATCCTTCTTCTTCATGAACAGTGTGGGACATCCCCATTCTGAGGAACTGGGACGAATCAAACCCTTAGCCAACAGATCATTGAGTTGCTTCTTCAACTCGGCTAATTCATTTGGAGGCATCCGATACGGCCTTCTAGAGATTGGTGGTGTTCCAGGGATTAACTCAATGGCGAACTCAACATCTCGGTCCGGTGGAAGACCAGGTAACTCATCTGGAAACACGTCTAGAAACTCGCACACTACTGGAATCTTAGCTATAAGTGTAGTTTGGACTACACAAGTTGTACTGGCCAGCTCTATTCTCCGAGGTAAAGTTACTTGAAATGTACCTTCTCCAACAAGTTCCTTGAGAGAAATGTTCCTTCCTCCAACATCAAACTACTCCCATCTTATTCATCTAGTTCATTCCTATAATCACATCCAGAACTAGCCCTGGCATAACTATCAAGTTAAGCTTATACTGCCTATTTGCTATGCACAGGGTTACTCCTTGGATTACCTGATTAGTTAACAGATCAGCCCCAGCTGAACTGATCCGATAAGCACATTCCAATTCAACTATCTTTTGCTCATACTTTCTTGCAAATGCTTGACTTATGAATGAATGAGATGATCCAGAATCAAACAAAACGACTACAGGATGATTGTTGATAGAAAACATACCGGCTATCATGGGTTCTCCTTCTGGGATGTCATCAATGGTGGTGTGTGCACACGAGCTTGGTACTGATTCTGCGGCTTCTTGGGATATGGGCAAAACTTCGCAAAGTGCCCAGATTGATTGCAGTTGAAACACGGGCCTCTTACTTGAGTAGCAGCTCCAGATGAACTGCCTTGTCCATTCTTGGCTTGTGGCACCACCATCTTGAATGGCTTCTGATTCCTCTGGGGTTGCTAGGCATTCTGATTCCTACGTTGGGTGGCCTGATCCTCGCACTAGGGGCAGGCGAACGATACGTAGAACGGTTTGCCATCGGGGCCCTTGGCTAGGACGGACCCGACTCAAAAGCCCTCTTGCGAGTCATGGAAGTAGCATACACATTGTTGTTCTTCTCTTGCTTTAAGCAGTCACTAACAAAGTCATTGAAACCCGTCCTTGTGTTAGTACCCACATGCTTCATCATCTTGGGATTCAGACCTCTCTTGAAACTAGCAATCTTTTTGGCATCGGTATTCACCATGTCAGAGGCATAGCGACTCAGATTGTTGAATGCATGTAGGTACTGGGTCACAGTCTTGGTACCTTGAGTCAGTGCGAGAAACTCTCCAAACTTTATTTCTGTCAACCTAGGGGGAATGTATGTTCCACGAAAAGCTTCAGTGAATTCCCTCCAAGTAATGTGGGCATTTGGGGGAAAAGTGGTGCGGTGGTGCTTCCACCACATTCCTGCAGGGCCTTGCAGCTGATGAGCTACATACTCAGTTTTCAATACTTCTATCATCCTCAGAACATGAAACTTATCTTCCACGGTGTTTATCCATTCTTCTGCATCCAATGGCTCTGTAGCTTCCTTGAAAATTGGTGGTCTAGTGTCCATAAAGTCCTTGAAACTGCTATGCTGATTTGCTTCATGTCCACCTGGGTTTAACCCACAGCGGGTGTTGTCAGCAATATGGCGCAATGCAGCTTCCATGTTCTGCTACATGCCCTCCATGTTGCGTTGACTTCCAAGGAACTATGCGAAGAACTGTTCCGCAGTGTATGGTGGAGGAGGAGGTGGTGGCGGTTCACGGTTCTCATTTCCAGCAACACTACCACCTGCCTCAGTAGCGTCATACATGGTGCGGCGAGTGTTCAGCATTTGCATATTTCAACAACAGTAATCATTAGGCGATGTTGTAGAAATTGTAGGTGAATGGAAAGAAATTATGCCGTACTGAATTCACTGGAGAGAAAAAATTCATACAATAAAACAAGGGCACAATAATTCATTCCAATTAACACAACATCACTAATTAGATTACTTAAGCACACACATCGCATCCATTACAACCGGGTTGCCAGCATACATACACTGGGCTTTTATGCGTTCAGATATCACATTACTAGCCAAGTTCCAACACATGCCAAGTCTCATAAGTTTGAAACAAGATACATTAGGTTACAAGCGACAAAAGTAAAGCCATCGTGACAGGACCTACACACTAGTGCAAGGCCACTAGACTACTCCTCGGGGCCGTCGTCGAGGTCGGAGACGTCACCATCGCCCCTAGGTGAAACTACAGGCTCGTCCTCGTCGTCGATGTCCATGCCAGCGGCATCGGGAGGAGCATATGGGCCAACCCCATTGTAGAGCACGTGAAACTCCTCATGCAGGTTGACGTTGTACTCCTCTAGCTCATCGACCCTCTATCACAGAAGGTTCCTTGCGTTCTAGGCTTCATTCCTTTCCTAAACCAGCTGTCCAATCATGCGGTCTGCATTGTTGTTGGCCTAAGTCAACGTATGCACCCGCTGCATAGCTCTATTACCTCTCTCTGCTGCCTGGTCCCATTGTAAGCTCATATTAGCCAACTACTCCTGCAAACTATCTATAGCACGTGCTTGCTGCTTCTTTTGCTTTCTTGCCTTGAGCTTATCATCACCACGCAAACCAGTCAAAGTCCAGTAGGTACACTCAAGACCCTGGTACGCTCTGATAGCGGCAAACATCGCACTCATAGCATGGTTGTCGCTAGCCTATCCCTCAGCTGGACCTCTGACCAAAGCACTTCCATGAGGCTGAACCCAAATAGCATTACGAGGATCATCCATAGGAAAAGTGTCAGCTAGAGCTGCTGCAAGCTCCCTAGGAAATCTACTCATGATGTCCCTGATGACGCGGAAACCTGCTCCCTCTGCACCCTTAATAGGAGTGCGACCCTCAAACTCCAAGTGCCAACCGTCCCACTCTAGAGCATCACCAAGAGCAGGAACGGTGATCTCTACCACTGCGAGTCCATCCTCTGCTAACTAGCTCTCATTCCAAGAGTACACCGGCTCTTGACCCTCTGGGTACCCCACATCATGGAGCACTCTCCAAAGCAAGGTCGGCATGCCAAACTCGCTCAAGAAGGTGTCTGTGGTGCGGTGCTCCCTCAGGGCCAACTGACGTCGAGGTGCTCTTCCTCTAGTGGACTTATGGGCAGTCTGCTTCGTGCAGGCCATCTATAACAAAATTTTGTTTTATCACACATGTGAGAACAAGGTTAAGTTGTCATTTTTATCCAAATTAGATAATTAACTTATAAGGGGAGGAACAATGCCATGAATGATATGTAACAACATGATGCATGCACGTTTCGTACGTTCTCACAAACTTAGGAAAATAAAAATGGCTAGTGGCATAGACGGTGGCATACAATGATCTCTCATAACGTAGCTAATACGTACTACATGATAGCGCTGTTATGTACCTGCAAAAGATCCACTTCAGCCCAACCCTGACATTATGAAAATTATGCACAAAAGCAGTAAAGTAATCTACTCATTCTACACGCATCCCCAGATACGCGTACAACGGTAGCAACTACCCGAACCATCGTCCTATCGATGGCATCGTCACCACAGGACGGAATTCCACACACATTGGATACCTTCATACAAACACGCATATGGCATGTAAATAATCCGGCATCATATAAGCACTTCCCTAGATCGGCAGTGTGTCCGACCATGCTCTCACAACTCTCACTTACCGAGGCGTAGAGGCAATGGATCCATGCATTACCATTCAAGTGAATGGCACTCATACAATAGCGCGCTGTATGAGCGACGAAAATAGAAATATGATGCAAAGACCCCCAAGTTAGTACTTAAATAAGCCACCTAAAGTCCTTAACTGGGCATACAGGATATGACCACTGGCACACTCTTAAGTTTTAAATTAAAGGTTGAGACACCTATATACTATAAGTTCATAATTAGTTTTGTAACACAAAACCCTTTTGTTTTAAATACACGCATGAACAGTAACCTGATAAACCTTGCTCTGATACCAGCTGTAACAGAACCGACCAATTATACGAGATTAAATAAGAAAATCTTCTGCCGAAGCAGATAATTTAGCGAACTTAAACCCGTATAACCCGGTAGTCCGTGAAACCAAGAAGGATTTCAAACCAATCGACATACCAACCCATATCGTACAAGTTTAGCAAGGACCGTCACACGTTACATAAAGTTCACAACGATAGTAGATACATCAGAGTGTAGAATATAAATTTATTACAAACCAAGTTCAACAGAAATAGCGGAAGTAAATAGTTTTAAAGCCACACACACACTTTTAGTTCAGATACCATGCCAGTAGGTCGTCATCTCCAACAAAAGCATCAGATGAGAGATTCAGAGTGACCAATTGCCCTTGGTCCTAGTTGTCACCCATCACCGGGTACAGGCAGTTAATGCAATAGCCGTAGTACATTTGACCATCTACAACAACAATGGGAACAACGCCCTGAGTATGAGAAGGTACTCAGCTAGACTTACCCATCTTAAACCAAAATAAAGCGACACCAAGGATTATGTAAGGCTTTCTTTAGGGGACTAGCTAACTTGTTTGCGAAAAGCATAAGCTATCCTGAAAACATTATTTTAAATACTTTGCATCCTCTTTTATTATAACCTATTCATCTAGGTAAGCACCTGTACTATAGCAATCCCATGATTAACCATTAACATCCAGTTACCAATTTAGCTTTAGCATGTCCATACCATCCAGATAACCATCATTGTTACGTAATAATTACTACGATGCCGTAGCTCAAGTCAAGTGCTCACTATCCAGGAGCGATGGCGATTCGAATCAATTCCTAACCAGCTGGTGATTTATTCCTCACATAAACCACACCCACCGATCAAGTGAGCTATAGATCACCAATGACACTTTTTAGGTAGTCGCGGGACAATCTGGAGCCGCAATACCCAGGGACCGCCCGACTGCCAGGAATCAGATCACACCTGCCCTTGGGCTCACTCTTCGTGCCCCTGTCATACCCCCATCAGCACCAATACGCGCACCCATGTAGATCCCGCCCTGAATAGTGCCACTAGCTTCACGGTCGAAAAGTACTTTATTCGGCCAGTTAAATGTGAGGCACGCGTTCAACATGACAAGAGGGACGAGCAACGATCGGTCCTTAATCGATACAGACAGAAACTAATAGCACCCCAGAACCCTGTCTGGTTGCCTCCAACTTTTTCCGTCCGGTCTCCAGTTTTCCATCCCATATGGTTAAATTCTAGGATATCATTCTTTCCATAGCCAATTTCTTCCAGTAACCACCTATAATGTAGGTGATCGTGTATCACCGATCGCTACCGGTCTAAGCAAGGCTAAGTAGTTAGTCGATCCTGACCTAACAGGGAAAAGGTAATAAGGTGGGCAAGGATAGTAAGGAATGCATCAACGGTTTCAATCAACTCCTACAACTTAATGCAACAATATATAAACTCATATATATATAGAAAGAATTGCTTTAGTAAAGTAGAAGACTTAAAATGCTCCGAGGCTTGCCTCGTTCGAACGAACTAGGTTGGTGATCCACGCACTCCGGCAAGTCCTCTCCTTGCTCCTCTTCCTCGGGCACCTCCTGTGCCTAGACTTCTTGTGGATCAGTCCCGGTCTGCTCTTCCTGAACTATTACTAGCAACTCCTCCTACGATCCTGTATGATGCAGACGTATAAGTGCTAATGCATAGGTGCATCGAAGAGGTGACATGTAATGATCATGATGCATGAAATGTGGATGAACATGTTTAACTTCATTGGACATAGTCGTAGCGAAGTTCTTCTACAAGGTAGTCAACATCATCCAAGAACATGTACTACTATCTACTACGACAACCATTGTACTAACAGGCCAAATCACTTCGGCAAATTAAGATGCTTCAAAGATACACCAAAGCGAACATTATTAGCTAAACTCACATTAAGGATCATTTGACTTCATTTTAAACTAGGGCTACACAGCAACATGTATTTCTGGTGCTCCTAAAAATCTGAGAAAATTACAGTAGCATAGTACTACTCTAAGTAGACTGCCATAAATTTTCATGGCATTTGGATAACTAAAATAGCCTACACAAAAATGACAAGGCATAAATGCTTAAAAAGGCATAAATAGGAAACCTTAGTTAAAAGTGTCAAACAATAAATTTTATATTTTTCCTAGTATCATTCTAGCATAAGAATAGCACTCACCAAATTTTACCTTTACTGGATCTATAGAAAAATTATGAAAATTCACACAAGTATTAATCAATGATAAAAGGAAAATCTATAACTCAAAAACCATACATGCAATGACTCTCAAATTTTTACCAGAGCTTCTACTAAGCAAGACTAGCATACCCACAAAATTTCATAATTTTTGGACCATAGAAACTCAAGATAAAATTCAAACAAGTTTGCATGCATCTAAAAATATATTTCAAGTTCCTATTTAATTCATCCAAAAATTATACTATAAGTGCTGACGTTATATTTTTCTTAAATACTAGACATTACCAGGAACTCAACAAAATTGGAACCATAACATTTGGATCTACCAAACTTGAGTTACACATTTTTGAATCATGCACACAAATCTGTGAAAAACAAAATAAACAAAACAAAAAGGAAAACCTAACCAGCTACTGGGCCAGCCCAAACAGATCCGGCGGCCCACGACTTGCGCACATACACAGCCTAGAAATAGCGTAGCCTAGGTATGGTTCCCTCTCAGTAGCGGCGACTAACAATAGGGACCTATGCGTCAGCGACCGTAAAGCAGAGCACGGTGAAGAGTGGCACGGAAACGATGCCATCTCACCGGCGGCGATCTCTCCGGTGGAACCGAGGGCAATGGCGTGCCCACCTTGACCTCCCACATCCATAGAACTCCTAAAACTAGACTCTATCGGCCTCTAGGTGCACTGGCCACGGTGAGGTTCGCTCCGGCGAGGTGCGGCCATGGAAACGATGGCGGAAAAACGGCCAAAGTGCCCTTACCGAGACCCAAACGGTGCAGCCTAGGGGTGGAGGAGGTAGAGGAGAACACGGCGGTACTGCGATGAAGATGTAGCGAGCGATTTTGCAACGGCGAGCAAGAGCGAGCTCACCGGAGTTGCTGCGGCTGCTGCTGTGGAGCTGCGAGCGAGCGGAGAAGGCGAATGAAAACGAAAAACGAGCGGGTGAACTGGTCGGGCAGGCGCTCGGGGGATTAAGGCGAGGCCAGCGGTGCCAGAACGGCCACGGTGCATGGCCTACACGAGCAAAAGACCAGCGACGCGTGGCATCCACGCGGCGGTGTTCTTCTGAACCAGTCGGGTACTGTAGCTGTGATTCAGTGATAAAGAGCTGACTGACAGCGCCAAATGGTGATGCTCTATCTCCTAATCCGTTGATCCTTAGCAAAAACAGTAAAAATGAAAGTTATAGCTCTAAGTACCAGCTACAAATCATGTTAAAGGACCAAGACCTAGATCTCACTGGATCACAAGTTATATCAAGCCAAAGTGGAGTACATTAAACTAGAATTTGATTTCTGACTTAGAAAATTCTAAGTGTTGAGTCAGCCCCACAAATCTGACTTGTGGGACCATTTAGAGCATGTTGTGCACATTTTCATGAGTTGGTCATAAAACAACTTTTGATCCTTATGAAATTTGCTACAACTTTGTTTTAGGTTGCTCAGACATGCATGGACTCTAAGTTATACTTTTAAACAGTCAAACTAAAGAGTTTAGGAGTCAAAACAAGTCAAACCACTATTTGAAAACTTAATTAGGCAAAATGGTCAACATGAACATTGTTCCTAATGACTTTATAAGACTAGCTAAGGTGTTTGAAAATATACTTAGCCATACCACACATTGGCCACACAAGAATCAAGCACTGAATGTACTGAAACGATGAAAAACAATTGAAATGATACTTTTGTTTCATAATCATGTTTCACATGTTTCACGTGATATAAGCTCATGAATGGATGAATGATGCTCATGTTCATGGAATGCAAGTGCAATTATGCAAGCATAACACCAGGGGTGTTACAATGAGCCAGCCTAGAAGAAGAGGAAGACAGCGGGTCTTGCTCCCCGCAAACCAGGAGGCATCTCGCTTGGCGATGACCAGACCACTCGGACATAGAGTGTGGCAATATCCGAGTGGTCAGATGATGACGGGGCTCCATTAGCTCCCCCTTAGAGCACTAAAGCACCTCCATGCAACACGCATGCGGAGGTACAATCGAAGAGAGGGGAGGAAGTCCCTGAGCAGCAGGCGAAGGGAGTCCCCGAGTAGCAGGCGAGGGGAGTCCCCAAGCAATAAGCAGAAGAGAGGCCGATGGTGGAGGCCATGAGACCACCACCCTAGGGCACACAAGTTGACCCCAAGGCCAAGCCTAGGGGCTCGGGTAGGTAGCACCGGTTTAGAAAAGTGTACCAAGAGGCCGACACTTAAGTATCCCTGCCTTGGACATATTTTGTTGTTGTATCTTTATCACTTTTGGTGATTGACGAGCTAATCTAATGTAGAGCAAGGCATACAGAGGATTTGAATCCATCCATCTAGACCAATGAGCAGCTAGGTACTGGTCTCGGCATGGAAGCAATGCTGGCAGACCCTATCCCTAAGTCCTCAGGTGCTCAGCGGCCTGTGGAGGAGTCAACCGCCACTGCTGATGAACTTGGTAGTGAACAATGGTTGGTGTCGATAGTAGATGAGCCAGTGGCAGTGCCTGGGGTAATGGCTGGAGCCGCCAGGTCTCTGGAGGTGGATGCTGGAGTTGCCGACATCGCACCAGAGTTGGGGGCGGAGGAACCGGTGGAACCAAAGGAGCAGGCAGCTCTCCCGGAGATGTTAGAGGGCATGGTCAACCATGCTCTATGGCCACCAAGCCCCCAGGTGGCACCACCACCTATGGAGGAGGACGATGAGGTGGAAGAGATCGAGCATGAGGAATCACGACCTCAAGCCATCTGAATCCTCCACAAGCGGGGCAATGAAGTGGTGGTTGTTGAGGAGGACACCACTAGGGAGCTTAGGAGGCTAGAGTCCACCCTTTTGATGGCGATGAAGCATATCAAGGTTAGCATTGTGTCATCAATGTTCATCTTTGATGTTGGAGATTGGAGTTCCTAGTAATACTGGTGCTTTTGTAGGGCATAGCTCGAACTGCCAAACAACAGCGACACCTGATTAAGAGGATGGAGCCTCTTACTAAGGAGAACGCAAAGCTGAAAGAGGTGATGAAGCTTATGGACAAAAACATCTAGAGGGCCCAGCATGAGCGGTATCTTGCCGAGTTCAACGCACGGGATCTAGAATACCAAAAGGGGGCACTATCCAAGCAGCTAGCGACCATGTCTGAGTAATTGCGGGTAGGTCCGAGCAGCTGGCCACCATCTCTAAGCAACTGACGAGTGTTTCTGAGTAGCTAGATCACAAATCTAAGTAGCTAAGAAACGTCTCCGAGCAGAGAAAAGGTATGGTGGATTGGCGAATTTGCTTTGCATTGCTCAAGTCTTGTTATTGCTGATGACCGTTATGCTTGTAGAGCAAGAAACGGAGCTCAGCTAGTTGCACCAAACCATCGAACAACTCCAAGAGGAGGAGAAGGCGTCAGGGCGAGCGGAGAAGCTGGCCAAGGAGATGAAAGGTGAGTAGTTCATGGTCGGAGTTGTGGCTGGAGTGATTTCTTTTGTCTAACGGATCCTGGTGATGCTTGTAGACTACCATTGAAGGACCAAGGCATAGTTTGATGTGCTAGAGCAGGAGGCTAGAACCCAGAGGAGCAAGCTCGACGCTGTAGTTGCCGAAGTCAAGCCGGTGCTTGACTGTGTCGACATGGAGATGGCTCCTCAGCCCGATGGTAGGCCACCACGCCCGGACACCATCATCGATAGGTCAAAGGTAGTGTGGGAGAACTTCAAAAGCTTCAACCATGATGCCACCATCACCGCCATTACACATGCCCTAGTGTTGGTTCGATTCCACTACCCTGTCATTGACCTTCAAGTAGCTAGAAGATGAGGTGGAGGACGTAGTGAAGAAACTAGCCGGCGATGTCGACCTATTCAATGAGATGGATGGTGATGGCCAAGCCCAATGACCTGCTCGGAGAATAATCTATAACAGCTGGAGAGGATAGTTAAAATGTGCAAGGGTGCAGACAATCATTTATGTATATGTATAAATGTTGTAAAGTGACATGTGCATGTTTATGCAGTTTGCCAGTATTTCATTGAAAAATCATTGTAGTGTTAACCCTAATGTGATTATATGTAGTATAAGTAGTGTCTGAGCAGTTAGTTCTTTACTGGGCTCATTGCCTTGGCTAGCCCATATTCCATAACATTGAGCACGGAGCCCGTGCACGTGGAGGAGGAACAGGCATGACCAAGGAACCATAGCTGACCACCCATAACATAGAGGGCGGAGCCCATAGCACATATAGGGAGAGATTAGAGACTTGGTCTTCTCCATAGAGCGTAGAGCGGAACATGTGCTACTCGGCGGTTGGCGAAATATCTTGGAGATATGGAGAAATGTGGTGAAGCATTTATGGAGATCATGTATTGGAGTTTTTTAAGTAGTAGCATAGAGCTGGCGACCACAAATGGAGATTAAACCGTAATGGAGATATAATGGAGACAAATTAAGGTGACAAAAACTTCATTCAATATGGAGTGGAGAGTACATATCTAGAGCGTTTCAAGGATAGAAACGTATAAGGTGTTTGACCTGCCATGAATTGGGAATATCGATTTTGTCCAAGTCACATAGCTGGTAAGACCCCGGTCGGGTAACCTCTTTGACCATGTAGGGGCCTTCCTAGGGGGAGGAGAGCTTGTGCATCCCTTTGGTTTTCTATTTTCCGCAGAGAATGAGGTCGCCGATAGCAAATGAATGACCTTTGATGTTGCGGTTGTAATATCTTCGCAAGCCTTCTAGGTATTTGGCTATGCGGATGCAGGTGATTAGGCATTCTTCTTTGGCCCTGTCGACATCCTCTGTCTAAACAGCTGTGGCTTGCTCTTCATTATAATGTTCCAGCCTAGGTGCTTGAAAGGCAATGTCCGCTGGTAGTATGGCTTCTGAGCCGTAGACCAAGAAATATGGACACACACCGATGTTGCGACTAGCTTGAGTCTGCAGACCCCAGACCACAATTGGGAGCTCTTTGAGCCATCTGCCTAGATGCTTTTCCTCTTTTTGATATAGCCTCTTTTTGAGGGCATCAAGGATCATGTCGTTCGCCCGTTCGACCTGGCCATTGGCTCTAGGATCGGCAATGGAGACGTATTTGATGGAGATGCATCGGTCTTCGTAGAAGTCCCAAAAATGATGACTAGTGAATGTAGTTCCGAGGTTGGTGATAATGCTATTTGGGAGACCGAATTTGTGGATGATATCTTCAAAGAGCTCGACTGCCTTCTTTGTAGTAGCCGAAATAAGCGGTTTGTATTCAATCCACTTGGAGAACTTGTCGATGGTGACATACACGTATCGGAAACCACCTGGCACTGGCTTGAAAGGCCCGATCATGTTCGGTCCCCAGCATGCAAAAGGCTAGGAAGCTAGGATGGTCTGTAGTTCTTATGTCGGCATGTGTATTTGCTTGGCGAAAAAATGGCATCCTTCACAACGTCGAACGAGGTCTTCTACATCGGTGATGGCCGTGGGCCAGTAAAAACTAGCTCAAAAAGTTTTGCCGACCAAGTTTCTCATGGCCGTGTGGTTGTCACAGGAACCAGAGTGAATTTTGAAAAGTAGTTTCACTCCCTCTTCTTGGGTGATGCATTTCTATAGTATCCCTTCCTTAGCACTTTTCCTCATCAAGTTCTAGTCCACCAGCACGTAATGCTTGCTTCAACGGATTAGATGTTCAGTTTTAGTCTTGTTGATGGGTACGTCGGTGTTGGTCAGGTTCTTGATGAACTGTTCCCTCTAATCAGCGATCGATGAAGGTACTGTAAGTACCAGCTGCTTGGCGGGGAGAATTTCTTGAACTTCCTTCTCCTCCTTAATAGATGGCGTAAAGACGTCTTGAACGAAAACCCAGGCGGAATCATGGCATGAGAAGAGCCTATCTTTGATAGGTGGTTGGCGAGCTAATTTTGATCTCATACCACGTGGTGGTACTCGATACCGTAGAACTTCCCTTCGAGTTTCCTAATTTCGATGCAATATGCATCCATCTTCTCACTAGAACAAGACCAGTCTTTGTTGAGCTAGTTGATGACTAGCGTGGAGTCTCCGTATACCATGAGGCATTTGATGCCGACCTCAATGGCTATACGGGGACCGTGGAGACATGATTCATATTCAGAGGTGTTGTTGGAGGCTACAAAATGTATTCAGAGAACGTATCTGAGCTTGTCTTTGGTCAGAGTAATGAATAAGATGCCAGCACTGGCACCGTTGATGTTGAGAGCACTGTCGAAGTACATCACCCATTGCTCGGGGCAAGTAGCAGGGATGGGCTCTTGAATCTTGGTCCACACAGCGATGAAATCAGCGAGCACCTATGACTTAATGGTAGGCCTACTTCTAAATTCGATAGAGTAAGTGTCGAGCTCGACAACCCACTTGATGATGTGGCCATTGGCCTCTTTGTTGTGGAGAATGTCCCCCAGAGGGAACTCGGTGACCACGGCAATATTGTGATATCGAAGTAATGGCAGAGCTTGCGCGACGTGACCAAAATTGCGTATAGCAGTTTCTAAACTTGAGGATAACGAGTTTTGGGCTCATTAAGGACCTCGCTGATGAAGTAGATCGCACGTTGCACCTTATAGGTGTGCTCGACCTCCTCATGTTCGACGACTAGAGCTATGCTAATGATGTGAGAAGTGGCGACGATATAGATCAGTAGAGTTTCATCTAGTCGAGGCACCATCATGATTAGAGGCTTTCTTAGAAACAATTTGAGCTGCTTGAAATTTGTACCAGCCTCATCCAACCAGGAGAAGCGCTCGGAGGCCTTGAGGAGTTTGAAGAATGGTAGTCCCATTTCGCTAAGGCGTGATATAAAGCGGCTGAGAGCAGCCATGCAGCCTATAAGCTTCTGTATATCTTTTACGCACATTGGTTGTTTCATGTTGGTGATGGTGGAGACCTTGTTGGGGTTGGGCTTGAGGCCATGGGCGTGGATGATGTAGCCTAGGAGTACGCCGGATGGAACTCCAAAGATGCTCTTTGAAGGGTTCAACTTCCATCTGTACCTTTTCAGGTTGGCGAACATTTCTTCGAGGTTGGAGATGAGATTATCGGCGGTCTTGGACTTGACGACCACATCATCGATGTAAGCTTCGATGTTGTGGCCAATATGTTGATTGAGGCACATCTGGATGGCCCTTTGGTAGGTTGCCCCAGTGTTCTTGAGTCCAAAGGACATGGTGGTACAGCAATATGCACCGAAAGGCATGATGAACGATGTCTTGATCTAGTCGTCTTCCTTGAGGGATATCTAGTGATAGCCGAAGTAACAATCA
Organism: Miscanthus floridulus; assembly: GCF_019320115.1. Lineage (NCBI taxonomy): Eukaryota > Viridiplantae > Streptophyta > Magnoliopsida > Poales > Poaceae > Miscanthus > Miscanthus floridulus. The sequence continues at coordinate 50,466,532 of NC_089595.1, read as the reverse complement.
AGGAAGGATAGCAGTTTGTAGCCAGCGGTGGAGTCTACAACCTCATCTATCCAAGGTAGACCGATGGGATCTTTAGGGCAGTGTTTATTGATATTAGTGTAATCAACGCATAATCTCCATTCTTTATTCTTTTTTGAATAAGAATAGGGTTTGCTAACCACTCAGGATGATACACTTCTTTTATAAATCTGAGAGCTAGGAGCCATTTTATTTCTACCCTAATAGCCTCCTTCTTGTCTAGCGTGAATCGTCAGAGTTTCTGCTTGATCGGTTTGGCAGTTAGCGAGACATTCAAGGAGTGCTCGATCTTCTCCCATGGTACCCCCGGCATGTCTGTAGGTTTCCAAGCAAACACGTTAGCATTGGCCCATAGGAAGGAGATGAGCACGCTTTCCTTTTTGGGGTTGAGGTGAGCCCCAATCTTCACGATCTTGGAGGGGTCGTCGAGGCTGAGGGTGACCTCCTTTGTTTCCTTAGACTTGGCAGAGGCACATGGAGGCTCCAGCACTGGGATCTCTAGGTCATCGGCGGGGGCTGTCTTGGCATTGGTGACCACGCTAGCCATCTATATGGAGAGGTCGGTGGCTTCGGCAAGGGTGAGACTTTCTATCTCGCAGGCATAGGCGATGGAGAGGTTGGCCCGCAAGGCTAGGACTCCTACAGGTGAAGGCATCTTTTGCACTAGATAGGCATAGTGTGGTACGACCATGAACTTGGTCAGAGCTGGCCGACCAAGTATGGCATGGTAGGCAGTGTTGAAGTCGGTGACGTAGAAGTTGATGTGCTCGATGTGGTAGTTGCTAGCCATGTCAAACTATACTGGTAGGGTGATCTCTCTAAGCGTCTTGGATTCCCTACCAGGTACCACACCCTAGAAGGAGGAGTCGGAAGGTCTGAGATCTCCTACCCTAAGCCCTAGCTCCTTTAGGGCTCTGGCAAAGAGGAGGTTTAGAGCACTCCTACCGTCGACGAGCACTTTTCTAAAAAGCACTTTCTAGACGGTTGCGTCAAGGAGGGGGAAATGCCCTATGTAAGGGATGTCCACCCACTGGTCAGCCCTACTGAAGGTGATGGGGACCTCAGACCAAGGGCGATAGCTAGGGTTGGCAACTGCATCTTCCGCTTTGATGGCGAGCACTAGGCGGGCGGCGAGCTTTCGATCTCTTCTGCTCATGGCGGCGAGGCCCCCGAAGATGGTGGCTACCACTTTGTCGTGATCTTGGAAGGCATTGTTGTTGCCCCCAGGTGGTCGGTGGCCTCTGGCTCTGTCGTTGTTGTCGTTGTTCGGCTTTTTAGCCTAGAACTCCTTAGCCAAGCCGAGGTAGTCCTTCACCTTATGCTTGTTGTTTTTGTGGAGAGGGCATGGGCCTTTGAGGATCTTCTTGTACTGCTTGTCATAGTTGCGCTTGGTGCAAGGTTCGTCAACAGTGGCGATAATGTGGTTTGGTCGGTAGCGGTGATATTGACTAGATTTGGATCCTTCTAGCCGATCACAGCCACTGTCTCAATGGTAACTACGATCATCGTAGCGACGGTCACTGTGGTGCTAGTCGTCAGGTCGCTTGTTGCTGTGGTGAGTTGGGCAATGAGTGCCCGCATCCTTGTTGAAGCGCACTTTGGCCTCTTTAGTGTCGACATACTGATTGATGGTTGATATCATCTCGCTGATCCCCTTAGGTGGCTTGCGATTGAACTTGGAGCGGAGGTCGCGATGATGGAGTCCTCGAACGAAGGCAGTGATGACCTCTGCTTCCGTGATGTTGGGAATAGAATTCCTCATCTCAGAAAAGCATACAGAGGAGCTCGGACGGCTTCTGGTAAATGCGGTTCAGATCGTGCTTGGTGCCTGGCCGAGTAGACGTGGCCATGTAGTTGTCGGTGAAGACCTTCTTCAGCTCTTCCCTGAATTCGATGGAGTCTAGGGCAAGGCTTGTGAACCAGTTCATCATAGTTGGCGTGAGCATGATGGGAAGATAGTTTGCCATGACACTGGTATCTCCCCTGGCAGCATGCACAACATTGGCATAAGCTTGTAGCCACTGTGTGGGGTTCATCCATCCTTTGTAGGGCTCGACCCCAGTGATTTTGAAACCACAAGGCCACTTGAGGGTCTGGAGTGCCCTTGTGAATGCTCAGGGCCCTTCGGGATCATCGCTGTCATGATCTACGGTGTTGTCGGTGTTGAGTGGTTGGAGGGATGAGTCTGGATTACCAAACTCTTGCTCATACTCTTGATGGTGGCGTACTTCTTCTTCATGGTGAGAAAAACAGCACTTGTCAATACATCATCGTGCATCTCAAAGATTGTTGAGGTGTGCTCGGACATCCTGGTCATGTTGGTGAGGATGGTTGACGCGGTTGCCCCTGGCTCCCCCCTAGAGAAGTTGTCCATCATCGTGGTGTTGGTCGACGAAATGACTTTGGCTGGGGTGGCGATTAGATCTTGGTGTGGATAATCAGTGAATCGAGCTCGTCGAGTAGGAAGGTCTCTGATCATGGTGGATCTCGTTGACATAGCAGTACGCCACTTTAAGCATGGTGGCGACCTTAGCGACCTCTAGTGTCTATGGGAGCTAGGCGAGCTCGTTGGCAGCCACGGCCAAGTTGGCGCTTGGGGTCTTATAGACGACGTGGCCATCAACATGGACAAATTTGTCGTCGAGGTTGCATTGGAGATGGCATGGCCTTCCTTGTGAGTCGAGCTAATCGTTGTGAGCAGCCTCGGCTAGCATAAGGGCAGCTTCATTTGCTTAGTGCTATGCACGGTTGACATCCCTATTGATGTGAGCGGTGCGATCCTCCTCGGTTTCCCCTTCCCACGTGGGGGGCTATCGATGCTGAAGTTGAAGATTGTGCCTCCACAGAAGTTAGGGAAAGGAGGTTGTTTGGCGGTGGTTTCGGCGATAGTCTCTGTAGAGCCCTAGGACTTGGAGTCTAGATTCAACTCTAGGACAGTTTGGAGGGATGCTCTGGGGTGTTAGCCGATGCGTAGCATGTTGATAGCCACGCGGGAGCTGGTCGGTGAGAGGATGGATATCTCCAACCTGGTCGGTGAATTTGCCCCTTAGGGCATCTTGATAGGCGGCGGCGACGCTAGTGATCCTAAAGGGTAGGGCCGTAACCCCTAGAGTTTCCCGATCTACCTCCAATAGACCTAAATCGAAGGGTGGTCGGTGCTGGACTAGAGTGGTCAGAGCTGATTCTATGATGGAGAGGCAATCAATGAGCTTCTAGCCAACCTGATCGATGGATGCAATCAGATTATCATTGTTGCTTTGCCTCCTTGGGTAGCAGGGGAGCGAGTGGCGAATTGTCGGCAAAAGTGACCTTGGAGGTGGTTCTGAGATCGGATCTGTAGTCGTAGGTGTTGGGGTGATCGGCGCAGTATTGCTCTACACCGGATCTTTGAGCACTCTGACTCCATCAGCGTTGATGATCCATGAGATTGATCTGACCATGAAGATCTAGCCAGGCTATGGGAGGCACGAAGAGCCTACAAAACATACCATCTTGTTCAACATGGAAACAGCTCATACACGCCTACTTGGTGCACCAACTATCACAGAATATCATCGGTAGTCCTCTGAGGGGTATCCCATGAAGGTAGATTGATCGACAGAGATGCGTGTAATCGAGAATAAGAAGGCAACAGAGACATAGGAGTTAGATAGGTCCATGCCATTAGCATGACGTAATACCCTACTCCTATAGTCTGTTGGATTGTATTGGCTATCATATGATATTGTGTGTGCTTGGAGGTGGTCCCTGTCTGCTTTATATAGTCTAGGGGACAGGGTTACAAGTCGGTTAGATCTAGGAGACAACCGAAAAGTAATAATAGATTACAGGAATTGATGAGGATAGCACTACTTCATCGCATACAAGCCAAGTCAAGGAGGAGGTCCAGCATGGGCGTCCAATTCATCTTTTTCATGGTGGAACCCCAGTCCAACTCAAGTTCGAGTCTGGTTTGGTCTCCAGGACCAGTCTGCCTTAAACTGGTCACCTAGGATGCATCCGGACTCTGTTTTCGACGATCTATATATGGATGGAAAGATAATTTGATACGGAAGCCAATCCAAGTGGTTTCATGTCAAAAAACCTTCAGAATCAACGGGAATCGTCGAAACAAGTCAGCATCCAGAATCTACTAGAGTGCTGCGACACCGTCTTTTGGTCCATTGGACCGTGTATCGTGTTTGGGCCCATTAGGGGGCGCGTCCAGGGGGTTGATGCCCAAGACTCTATAAATAGCAGCCGTCGCTCTCCTTAGGGTTTGAGTTTTGGTTAGTTCTTGATTTCCTCATGAAACAGACATCGTTTTGCTGCAACTGTGCCGCCAAGGCTGCTTGCTGTGAACCAGGGCCCCAGTTCTTGATCTTGTTCGCCTGTGGCGATTAGTCCTTTCGAATAAAGACTTGAACTCCTTATTTTCATAAGCCTTATATTTATTTGCAATTTTAGATTGCGTTCATCCCATTCTTGCTTGTGTTCTTGATTCACTTGCAGGAAAGCCTTCTCGGCGAGGTCAATCGTGTTCGCGTGGTTGATAACCAATGGAGCAGTGGTGTAACGGTTGTGGGGGTCCGAATCAATCTTGGTTCGAAGCCTAGATCATGAACGTCGAGTCTCCACCAATCGATGCTATCATACCTTTCGGAAGATCAGGCCTAGACTACATCAAGTGGTATCAGAGACCTTGTTGCCCGTTAGGTATAACTTTATTTCCCCCTTTAGATTATTACTGTTTTTGCATTACCTACAGTCCACAAAAAGCCAAAAAAACATACATTGTCACATATTCCCTGTCCTATAGCCTCATTGTGCCGTGCAAGTTCATCTCTGATTTGCGTTGTTGAGTTTGTGCCCTAGGTCAAGTTCTTGTTGCTAGTTTTAGATCGTTTTTTAAGTCTAGTTTATGTTTTTCCCTTTGTTTTTCATCATAATCCGTGAACACCTTCAAGTATTGCTGTGATTCCTTTGTATTCATCAAACCCTAGTCCACGCCATCTTATTTGTTACACATGTCTTCACTGTTTTCATCAAATCCTTGCTGTCGTGACCAATTTTGTGCACATTGTTCCCGTTTTGTCCTCTAATTCGGAGTCCGTTTTTAAAACAGGTCTAGTTTTCGCATACGAACTTGGATTTCGACGTTCCATATATCAAAATCAATTAGAAAAAATATTTGGATCCGTCCATCCTCTGCTTTGCCGAGGTCAGAGATTTTTATTTTGGTCAAAAAGTGGTCACAAGATTCTCTTTTCGTGGTCATAAGGTCTTTGTCGATTTCGAGCACGTCTTCTAGAAATTCCATAGGCCACGTCTTTCACTTGTTTAAGCTTGTATTTTTTGTCGTTACTTCTTTTATGCTCCTAAGTGAAGAAAAAATATCAAAAAAATAAAAAGAAAAAGTCAAAGAATCCCAAAAAAACAACGACAACCCAAAAATAGAGAAAAAAGAGAGGGGCAAAAGTGGAACAATATCTAGAGGAGCACATAGAGAGCACCATTTGAGCTGTGTTTGCGTGTGCTGATTTCTACGTTGTTCCTAATCATATTCTTGCTGTTCACATCACTTGATACATCTGATACTTGGAACGTGAGTAGGCCAGCAACTAAGACAAGTACTTGGGATACTTATTCTGCTTTGCTATTTAGTTATGAATTTTATTATTCCTTGCTACTATATTATGCCTGTCCAAGCTCCACTTTCTTCTAACCAAGTATAGGTTCACCTTGCAATTGTTACACTCAAGCTACAACGGTATCACAGTCACCGACCGATTGCACCGCCTGTTGCTTTGGTAAGAACACTTGTAAGACCGTGGTAAGACGCTTAAGAGTTGAGTGCTTTATTTTTCCTTATCCACAACCTAAGTAGTTGGTAAGGATAACACTATTTGTGTTGTCTTTTTCTTTCTACTAACCATGTCAGGAAAAGCCAGAGGCAGTGGCAAAGGAAACGAGGACGCACCTATAGATTTCAATGACTGTGTTTCTAAGAATGAGCTTCGTGCCGTTCTTGATGACAAGTTCAATGAGAACCTTCAACAAATCACCAATTTGGCCAAGAGGATTGAAGATGTTGAACAACGACATCCTAAACCACGTCCTGAAGATGATGATCTCTCTAAGGAGGATGACGGTGGCGCGGAGGCTGAAGCCGAAGCTCAATGACGTGCTGAGGATGCACGTAACCGTAATCGGTTGAACTTTAACCGACGCGGTATGGGAGGTAACAACCAAGGTAATAATGATCATTTCTCTAAAATCAAGTTTAAGATACCTCCTTTTTCTAGTTCTGCTGATCCTAAAGCATATTTAGATTGGGAGATGACTGTAGATCAAAAATTTAGCTCTCATCAAGTACCTAAAGAATATAGAGTTAGACTTGCTACTAGTGAGTTTACTAGTTTTACTCTTTTCTGGTGGAATGATATTTGCAATAATGCTAATGCTAATGCTCAAATACCTCAAACCTGGACTGTACTTAAACAATAAATGAAATCAAGATTTGTTCCTCCATACTATCAGCGTGATCTACGATTAAAACTATAATGTTTAAATCAAGGTAGTAAAACTATTGAGGAATATTATCAGGAGCTTTTAATTGGTCTAGCACGTAGTAACATACAAGAGGATGATATGGATAAGTGTTCTAGATTTTTTGGAGGTTTACGTCGTGAAATACAGGATGTTCTTGACTATAAAGAATGGACTAGATTTTCCCAACTATATCATTATGCTATTAAAGCTAAAAGGGAAGTATAGGCATGACAACCTAGGCAATCCATGACACTATCCATGACTCCATCCATTCCTTCACGTCCAACCGAGGTGAGTAAATTTTCTAATGTGTAGACACCACCAACGCCTGTAAAGAAGAATTCTCCTATCACACCTTCTTCCAGTGGATCTGCTACACCTTCCTCTAGCAGCTCTTCAAAAGTTGTGTGCCACCGCTGCAAGGGCATAGGACATATTGCTAAAGAATGCCCCAGCAAACACGCATATATTGCTACTGATGATGGTGGGTATGCTAGTGCTAGTGATGAAGAGAATGAATTTGCACTTGCAACCGATCTTTATGCAGATAAATTTGCGGATAGTGTTGAAGATCCTGATGAGGTAATTGATAGTGTGGCATGCACTGTAGACTATAAATCAATCCTTATTCAGCGTGTTTTGAGTACACAAGTTGAGCCAGTAGACAAGCTACAACGCCATAATTTGTTTCAAATGTTCTTCATTGTCAATAATTTCCGTGTTCGTGCTATAATTGATGGAGGGAGCAGCAATAACTTAGTAAGTTCTGAGCTTGTCAAGACTCTTGGTTTATCTACACATGCTCTTCCACATTCATACCATGTTCATTGGTTCAACAATAGTGGTAAGGCAAAGGTAACACAATCTGCTCGTGTGCAATTTTCTATCGGGTCATACCATGATTATGCTGATTTTGATGTCGTGCCTATGCAAGCTTGTTCACTTTTGTTAGGCCACCCTTGGCAATATGATAATAATGTTGTACATCATGGTAGGCAAAATAGATATACTTTTATGTTTAAAGGAAAGACCATTGCTTTACTTCCTTTATCACCTGCTGAAATTGTGCAATATGAAAAGGAACTTGCTGAAAAGAAAAAGAAAGGCCGTGATAAAGACTTTAGCAAACCAACAAATGAACCATCAAGTAACATGAAAGAAGTTTTATTTGCTCTTAAATCTATTCTTGTTGATCATGATGAACCATGTTATGCTCTAACTTGTACATCGCCTATATGTCCACTTGGTCCTACTCCTAGTGCTATGCCTCTTGTTGGTACTAACCTTTTACAGGAGAAGGAGGATGAATTCCCAATAGGGAAGCCACCATGGCAGCCGCCTTTGCGAAGGATGGGGTGTCAAGATGAACGTCTTCTTTCGGAACCATCGTTGCTGTCATCCAATGGAGGAGACGATCTACTTCAGTCGAGGATGACTTCAATTCAAGAAAGGGAGGATGATGAGGACATCACTACTTCATCGCATACAAGCCAAGTAGAGGAGGAGGTCCAGCATGGGCGTCCAATTCATCTTTTTCATGGTGAAAGCCCAGTCCAACTCAAGTTCGAGTCTGGTTCGGGCTTCAGGACCAGTCTGCCTTAAACTGGTCACCCAGGACGCATCATATTTTTCATGGTGGAAGCCCAGTCCAACTCAAGTTCGAGTCCGGTTTGGGCTCCAGGACCAGTTTGCCTTAAACTGGTCACTCAGGACACATCTGGACTCCATTTTTGACGATCCATATATGGATGGAAAGCTAATTTGATAAGGAAGCTAATCCAAGTGGTTTCATGTCAAAAGACCTTCGGAATCAACAGGAATCGTCGAAACAAGTCAGCTTCAAGAATCTACCAAGGTGCTGCGACACCGTCTTTTGGTCCATTGGACCGTGTATCGTGTTTGGGTTCATTAGGGAGTGCGTCCAGGGTGGTGATGCCCAAGACTCTATAAATAGCAGCCATCGCTCTCCTTAGGGTTTGGGTTTTGTTTAGTTCTTGATTTCCTCGTGAAACAGACATCGTTTTGCTGCAACTATGCCGCCAAGGCTGCTTGCTGTGAACTAGGGCCCCAGTTCTTGATCTTGTTTGCCTGTGGTGATTAGTCCTTTCGAATAAAGACTTGAACTCCTTCTTATTTTCATAAGCCTCATATTTATTTGCAATTTTAGATTGCGTTCATCCCGTTCTTGCTTGTGTTCTCGATTCGCTTGGAGGAAAGCCTTCTCGGCGAGGTCAATCGTGTTCGCGTGGTTGATAACCAATGGAGCAGTGGTGTAACGGTTGCGGGGGTCCAAATCAATCTTGGTTCAAAGCCTAGATCGTGAACGTTGAGTCTCCACCAATCGACGCTATCATACCTTTCAGAAGATCAGGCCTAGTCTACATCAGGAATCATGGGATCATACGTATCCTAACAGATCTCATATTATCTTCAGGATATCCTCCCGATGTCTTGCAGGATGCGCTGAGTAGCACCGTGCCCCACAAGGCTTCATCTTGTGGGATGGGCCGCCCCTAGGGGCACAGCCCATGTGGTCTGTCGTGGGTATCCAGGGTCGTACCCCCCATAGATGGCCATCTCTTGTCCCATTCTTACCTACCATTGTGTATGATTATGTAATGTACTTTGTATGTCAGCATTTGTCTCTTCAATGGTTGCGAGTCTATTGTTGCAGCAGTGGAAGGCCACCTGAGAGTCATAATACCCTTAGCTAGAGAAAGACATACATCCTCCCTGATGCCCACTTGAGGCTGCTTCATAATCTTGCCCTTGGCAGTTGTGGAAGTTCATTGATCGAGTACCTCAGTTCACTCTTGAAGATAAGGATTCTTTAGGTGGTGCCTCCAATAGTGGTGCTTCCAATGGTGGTTGTTGGTAGTGCTTAACTCACATATTTAACCACCAACACTTAGCATAAAATCCTAGCATACAGGCACCAAACTTAGAAATAGGGCTTTACAACTAACAATCTCCACAATTTTTATGTTTGACCATTTGCAGGAGGGCAATCATGGAATACATGGAAAATACATTCAAAATACACAAAGAAACAAAGTATGACACAATATTGCACAAAGCAAAAAAGAGTCCTGAAGGAGAAAGCCACTATGAAGCCAAATCAGGGCCCAACCATGTGGAGAAAAAAGCCCAAACCCAAATCAAACGATCCCCAATTGCTGCAAAACTTCATAGACATGTCCCATACATCCCTAGAGGCCCACCAGGCAAAGGCGGTGGTGAGAGGGCATAGTCAGGGGGCGACTGACCCCTGGGGTCGCTAGACCCCCCACGGGAGCCTCTCTACCACTCCATCTTGTGGTCACATGGCGCTATGCAAAGGCGGTGGAGACTAGGCTTTGCGCCAAATATAGATGCACATACCGCCTTACTCCTATAAAAGGAGGCCTCCCCTCCTCATTTCAAACACCACAAGGCAAAGCGCTTCTCTACTTTTGAGCTTCACTTCAAAGGGCTTAGGCCCTAGTAGCTAGTAGAGTAGTAAGAGAGAGATGTGAGGGAGAGTTCAGAGAAGAGCTGGGCTTGTCGGCGTCTCCCAAACTTGTACCTCGACAAGCAACTTTACTTCAATAGGTTCTCCCGCTCAGTGAGTGTTTGTGGTTCCTTTGTTATAAAGTCTTTGACTAGTTAAGCTATACTCTTACTTGTTCATGGGTTCGTCGTCCATACTTATGGCGGGTACTATAGTAGAAGGGCCCTGATAGAGACGGATAACCCTTACATGCATGCTAGAGTAATAGTTGATAGCGTAGACGTTGTGTCTAGGCTAGAAGCTATCTTCATTTGCTTTGTTCTCCATGGTTGAGGGGTAGGCGGAAGGTGGTGATAGCCATGTTCATCCCTCGTACTCCCCCACATCCGGGTTCGATGTAGAGCGAAGGCCAGTTTCGCTTGGCAGACCAGGTGTAAGCCGGCGCCCGAAGTGAGCAAGTAGGAGTCGTGTTTATCTATCCTTAGACCGTAAAACCATAGGAATCCATTTCAACCTCCGCTAATTCTACCCTTGTGTTGTCTTTGGATGAACTAGCTACAAGAGTACCTGCGTTTCTTGTGGAAAATATGATACCCTGAATACTTTCGGGTGAAGCGCTACAACGGTAATTCCGTGCACTTTCGGATTATTTCAATATGCGTTAAGAAATACTAAGAAGCATTTCTGGCGCCGTTGCCAGGGAACGGTTGTCGTATTTTCTTTGAACCTAGTTCGTCCTCGTATCTATATCTTTTCTTTTTATATAAAAAAACACACAAAAAATACTTTTACCATGAAGCCTACATCAAATCACCCAATTTTTTACTATTTGACCTTTTTTCTGAAGAAAATTTACATTTAGCCCCCTAATAGAAGTAAACTCATCTTTGGACCCTGAGGGTTGGCGCCAGGACTTATGGCGCCGAGGTAACGCGTCTCGGTGTCATATATCTTGGCGCCAAGGTCCCTGATCGAGATCCTAGATGACGTTGACGTGGCCGGTACCTCGATGCTATAATACATGGTGCCGAGGTCGACGCTTATATATGTGGCGCTGACGTCGACGCCAAAATCTATGGTGTCGAGCATGAACGTCTTCGGCAGGGCGATTGGACCTGACGAGCATGGTGAGAGATGGAGTGGCATGGGTGGCAGCACCTCCTGTCGTGTCCTGTCCTGTCGTAGTGTCATTCCTTCCCGTCTCCGTTCTGTAAAAAACCAACTGCCCCGCGCGGATGGCTGATGCGCATTCCCACCTCACCTGCCGCCGCTGCTAGTGCCGGTGGTGGTCCCCCTCGTCAGCTTATGAGTCCTGGCCCCGTGTGGGTGTGGGTCGTTCGCTTTTTGCCGACGGTGCCGGCGCTAAGGGTAGGCCACGAGGTGCGACGGCCAAGGGCCCAAGCGGAGGAGGGGCCTAAGCCTAGGTATACAAACCCTCAGGTCCTATAGTCCATTAGGCATTAGCAAACTAATAAGAAGAGAGACATAGAACTGGCTAGGCGGTCCAAAAAGACAACATTGATATTTCTTTCCTAGTTTTCTTTCCCCACGGCCCTCGGGTAGAGAGGAGGCGAGGAGTCACGCTGCACACAACACACTCTGATCGTGAGTTCAGGACGTGCACCTTACACGCACGGAGCTGGCGAGCCGTGCCGCCACGAAGAGCTAGACTACCGGAGACACAGACACGACACACGAGGACGACGACTAGGCATGGCTCCACGACGACGACATCTTGATTCTTTGCTTCTTATGAATTACGATCACCGATTAGTTGTTTAGGCCAAGGTATTTTTTTTTCTTTTTTATTTTTAATTCAAATTAATTATTTGTATAGTATTCCAGACTAGTAATTTGTACCCATATAGTCATATTTTTCTTCTAATTTACATGTTAGAATTTTATAATGTTACCTACGAAATATTTGTCATGGGTGAGAAAAGAAAACGAATATATTATTTTTTAAATCTACATTATTCCTCGATAATTATCATACATCTACAAATATATTCCTTTATCTATATTGTTCCTCGATAATTATCAGACATGTTAAATTAAAAATATGTTATTGAATTTGCTTTCGTTTTGCCAGTAAAATTAGTGCCTATATATTATAAGATTTTATACATGATCAAGAAGACCGTTACGACGAGATCGTCGGAAGACCCTTAAAATCCTAGGACCGGCACTGTTTGCCGGCCTGCGCCACCACCCACCAAACCAAAATCCGTCGTCTGCTGCTTCTCCATCCTTGTGGCTCGCTCGGTTTTCCAATCCCAACATGGTTTTATGTTTGCTCCATTTGTTATCGGTCGCCAATCAGGTCCAAATTAGTAGTATTTGACTAAAATAAGAGCATCTCACAATTGTTTATTTCCAAAAATTAGAAGCAAAAGTGGCTGAGAGTGTGCTGTTGACCGACAAACCCATTTTATCTGGCTCTTGGATAAATACTACTACACAAAACCAAGTTCAGGCCAACTAGTGCTGACATGACCCAACACCATTAACCTTAGCAGCAGCTGCTCAACATAGTACTCGGTTCAAGCTCACACACACCTGTGCGAAAAGCGAGAAGGAGCAGACACCTGTACAAAAAAAAGAAGCACATACTATAGAAATACGATGCGCATTAGGGATGAACAGTGGTACTACAGAAATACAAAGCACAGACACTACACTAGCATCTAAGCATCATTAGCACCACCGCTAACCCACCATTCAAACGAGTTTAGCACTAAAAAACAAACGGGGAGCTCAGAGAGAAAGGAATAAACAAATAGAGGAAGCAGCGCAGTCGGAGGCAGTGAGCTCGCTCGCCCTCCTCCTGCACCTCTGCCCTGTGCTCCCATCGCTTTCCCCTCCCTCCCGCTCCCAGATGTGATTCCCTCTCCACCGCCACAGCGCCCAATGTGTAGTACGAGTAGCTTTTAGTTTGATAAAGATATACTTCACCAATGTTATAATAACCTACGACAGGACAGGACAGGAGGTGTCCGATGGTTACGCATTGTTGCTCGTACTGACAGACAGCACAGAAGACTACGACAGGATAGGACAGGAGTTGCTGCCACCCACGCCACTCCACCTCTCGCCATGCTCGTCACGTTCCATCACCCTGCCGCAGACGTTCATGTTCGGCGTCACAGATCTTCCATAGATCTTAACGTCAAGCTCAGCGCTACAGATCTTGGCGTCAAGCTCGACGCCACAGACCTTAGCGTCGACCTTGGCGCTATATATTATGGCGTCCAGGTACCGACCACGTCAACGTCATCTAGGATCTTGATCAGAGACCTCGGCGTCAAGATCTATGGCACCGAGACGTGTTACCTCGACGTCATAAGTCTTGGCGCCGATCCCTAGTGTCCAAAGTTGAGTTTACTTTTGCCAGAGGACCAAATGTAAATTTTCTTCAGAAAAAAGGCCAAATAGTAAAAAATTAGGCCAAATCCAAGCCTTTCTGCTTCAAAGGGCGAGTTCCTTAAGCAACCTTCTAAACCAAAGATTTCATCTGGCTATGAACTCTGCCCTGGCTTGATAGCCATGGGTTGGGCACAACCCTTCTCTAGGCTTGAAAATGAAAACCCTTGCAATCACCTGCTAGAGTTCGAGGAAATGTGTTCGTGCCTGAGCTTCTCAGGCATGACAAAGGAAACATTAAGGTGGAAATTATTTCTCTTCTCTCTTTTAGGGAAGGTGAAGCAATGGTACACACACGTCGTAGAAACTACGAATGGGGATTGGGATGAATTTAAGGACAAGTTTTATCTTGCATTCTTCCCTATGTCTCATATCGACTCTCTATCAAGGGCGATCCTTGACTTTGAGTAGTATGAGAAGGAGTCTATAGGTGCAGCCTACGCCAGATTTTTAGTATTAATACACGCCAGCCTAGACTTGTCTTTACCCAACAGCATATTGCTGCGACTCTTTTGTTTGGGTATCGACATGCATGCTGACTTATTCCTAGATATCACTACCGGAGGCCGGTTTACACATAAAACCATGACGGAACAAGTGAAATTCCTTGAAAACTTCCTAGAAAGTTACAGTTCCCCCGTCATGAGAAATAGAATCCTCTAGGTAAAAGTCATGTCGAGCATTGAGGAGGCCTCATTAGTCGAATCTAGACCCATACCATCCTAAGATTTGACTAATGAGACCTCACCCGAACCACGAACACCAAAGGAAAGAGTGATTTATCCTTCAGAGTTCCGTATCAAATTCGGTGATTTCGACAATACCTCAAAATATTTTGGGCACAAAAAACTTACACGTCCTGCTGAGGAAGTTTCCCATAAAATAGAGCCATCAAATTAATGGTTGTTGGAAGTAAAACGTTCTTCCAAAGCAATTCGAATTCTTTCACCTTCCACGACCATGCCTTGTTCATTAAGGGGAACAAACATAGAAGCCCTGCACAACCCCACAGTTGGGACTAGCATCATGTCAGAATGTCTAGCGAAAAATCTTTTGGGCAACATGCCGCTAATCCCGACCAACAAACTTTTCAAAAGTCCCTCAGGACTCATCTTTGAGTCTAGTGGGATTGTTAGGGACATACCAATTTAAATTAACGAAACTGAGGTACATCTAGATTTTCCACATCTTTGCCATCCTTGAGATTGATCTTCTCATAGGCTACCCTTTTGACAAACTTTTCAAAGAAAAACCTTCTCATGGGAACCTTGATGAGAAGTTTGGGAAAACTACTTTCGCCAACCACTCAAAAATACCAATGGCGAAGCATTACCCCAACCATGACCCGTTCAAAGAGGTGAAGTTTGTAACACCATTTGTTTCACCATCACCCTCGTTCGAACACAAACCATGTCCCTCTGGCCATCATTGTTCTCGATGGTGGTCGAGATTTAACGTTGATCCTTAACGATATATTTCTTGAGAGCATAAATTTCTATGCCATGGACATCTTGTTTAGTCCCACATGCCTCTACAAGAATCACAATCATCTCTCGATCCTCGTTTTCAAACTTTTCAAGAGGATGGCTGTTGATGTTTACATTTATCATAAATATTGCACATCCCATAGTGGTATTGTGGAACTAACCTTGTGTAACACCCTAGTGTTAAGCTTGCATTTTGCACTTGCATTGCATGAGCATAAGCATCATCCATTTATTCATGAGCATAAGCACATGAATAGTATTTATTTACTTTATGTTTATCTTCATGAGATGCTTAATTATACATGTATATGCCTTATGGTCATGCTTGGCCAATGCAAGTGGGTGTTGTTTGGTAACCAAAACAACTTAGACATACTTAGAATAAAAAATGAAACCAAGTTTGTATTCATGAGTTGGACCAAAAATGCTTCTAAGTGATAGTTTCACTAGAATTGTCTTTATTAAGTTGATTGTTTGACCTATTTTGACTAATTACTTAGAAAGCTTGCATGGCAGGGGAGCCTAAACAAAAGTTGTAGTTTAGGTCATGCACATCAAACTTTGTTTAAGGGTCAAAAGCTGAATCAGTGACTAAGTTGGTCAAATAGGGCTTCCAAAATTCAACTTGATGTTGTTTTGAAACTCGAAAATTCAACTGTAAGTCATTGGCTGACTACCCACCTTTGGGGATTTTTAGTTTGAAAACCATTTGGAATTTGGCTAAACTCCTTTAAGAAAACTTGTAGTACTCATGTAGCTCTACAAAGTGGTGAAAATGGTTTGCAAAAATTCATCATAGATTGGGGGAACTGGTGGCACAAAAATCAAGCTTCAGACGGACTGAATCGGCCCTTAGCCAATTTGAATCGGCTGGTCATGGTCAATCGGGCACAGGCCATGCGCGCCGCGTGGCGGTTGTACACCAGTGCCGGCCTACGCTGCTAAGCCAAAAGGGCAGGGACACGACCATCCACTCGCCCATGCACTCACTCTCACTCTCGCCCTCTCTCTTGCCCGTATGCAGCTCTAGAATGGAGCCCAAGCAGCCACCGCACTACCGCCATGCCTTCGCCGGTAGCGCCCATAGCACACACTACAGCGCCGCTCGATTTGTCTCACCCATAGCTCCACTGCTTTGTGTGCTACAGCGTCAACCCGCTAGCAACGCTCCCCGAGCATAGGTAAAGCCCCTTAGGGCCATTGCTACGGTCACCATAGCCACAGTGTGCCGTAGAGCTTGAGCTCACTGTGGCCAGACCACCTCACGCATGCACCGCTCTCCCTCTCTACCATTCTGTAGTTGCTAGAGCTAGTAGATGCTATAGCTGCTAGTTGTTGACCAATGCCGGCCTCATTGGAGGGAGGACGTGCACCGCACTACCATGAACTAGCTGTGCCACCGCCATGCATGTCATCATGGCCACGCTTGCCCAGTCTCCTTCCTCTCTCACTTTTAAGTGCTAGGGCATCGCTGAGGAATAGTGAAGCTCACGGGGAAGACGGATGCATGATACTGTCGCCTGGCTTACCGAAACACCATAGCACCACCATCACACTCGCACCGCCATGCCATCATGCATGCGGTCGTGCCTCGCTGGCGACTCCTAGAGCCCTAATCCTAACCCTAGATATCCGCTAGACAACCCTAGAGCCGTAGCAAAGCTCGTTAGAGGTCGCCGTGGTCGGAGATGGCCTGAGCGCCACCACACACCATAGCCATTAGTGCCGCCGCCATGCTTAGCCACCGATAGAGCTTTGACCAAGTAGTTTGCTAGGTATGGGATGATGAGGGGAAGCCAACGGTTATGGCGTGTCGTCGGAGACCTCGCCGTCGGCGAGCTAGGCCGGTCAAAGCACGCCCCTGCTTCTGTGCCTGTGATAGGTGGGGCTGAGTTGACCTTGGGTCCCAGTATCCAGATCGACTAGGTGCATTGCACTGGGTGCGCGTAGCATTTAACCGATTTTGCTATTTTCTTTAAACGTTTTCCACATTTTGATGCAAACTTGTAAAATTCATAACTAATTCTTAGAGTTTCCAAATTGAGTGAACCAAATTTTGTTAGTTTCATCTTGATGAGTACTATCTGTTGAAAATATGAAACTTGTTATGTGCTACAGTTTGATACCCTATTTAAATTATCTTGTTTATTCCTATTAATCCTAGAAAATACATAACTTGAGTTTGGGAGATGCCAAAAATGTGATTCCAATTTTGCTAGTCTTTTTTTGACATGCTGGAGCTAGGAAAAATGTTAAACCTATAGTTGGCATGCTTGGAATATGATTTCTTATTTTGGCTTAATTAAATGCTAGTTCTTGTGAAATTATTTGTGGTAGATTTATGTAACTTATGAGCATGAAACAATTTCTACAGTGTTATGGTATTATGAGGAATGTAAGAAAAATAGTGAATCTATTGCTTGACACTTTTCACTATGCTAATAATATTTAAGTGGTAATACACTATGTAACTTGTCATATTTGTAGAGGTTGTTGTACTTGTCCAAATGGCATAAAACTTTAATAGAAGACTTTTGAGAGCATGTGTAGGCTGCTGTAATTTTTCCAGAATTTATTGAGCATCAAAAGTAGCAGTTCCAATTTTCATCTAAATTAAATAAATTAATAAAGGCTTATATAAAATTGGTTTGGGTCCAACCAATATACTTTTTAACATTGTGCGAATATATATAACCCGATGGTGCAAATGGATGTGCCCAGTTTCAATTTGTTGTATGCACTTAGTTATTTATTGCTTTATAATTCACTTGCATCTAGTTTTCTTGGCTTGGTTGCTTTGTATAGACTTGATGCTTGTTGTTTAGATGCCTAGGCTAACTAAAATAAGTTGTTAGCTGCATTTTTTAGGTCTCTTACTGATGATGAACAACTTTACCTTAGGTTGCTAGAAAGTGGTGAGTGTATATTTCTTGTACTAGAGAAGAGATATGCGTCTACTTAGTATAATTAAGTTAATCATAGTATTATCTTGTTATCATGTTGGTTAAGAATGTGTATATATATATATATATATATATATATATATATATATATATATATATATATATATATATATATATATATATATATATATATATATATATATATATATATATATATATATATATATATATGCATTGCACCATATCATTCATATCATCCCTTGTGCATTCCCTGTATTTATCTATATCTTCATACATATAGGATCGTTGGAGGGGATAACACTTCTAGAGTTTGAGGCCGTGGGAGAAGAGGACCAGCAGGAGACGCAGCAGCAGGAAGTTCTAGAAGGCGAAGAACGGGTCTAGGAAGAACTGCCTGAGTGCTCGGACCATAAGCCCTTAGCCTACTTGAAAGGCAGGCCCCGGAGCATTCTAAGCCTCCCATGCTTTACAAATATCAACTTGAGTTCTTTATGTATGATGCATTAGGTTATTAGAGTTGATTGGAAACACTTGATGCATATAATTTCCTTGTCCAAAAATATACCTTGAACCCTATGTAGGTCTAGGATCGAATAAATGCTTAGCATTGCTTAGCTCGGTAGAAGTCAGGTGATTTCCTGTCACTTGTGAGCTATAGGTGGATACCTGGTCACGGTTGGCTATATTTGCTATCGTGGAAAAGAACCATGTGATGATGTAATTGGAGGTCGGACGGAGTCTATGTTGTAGGTTGACTCATGTGATTCCGTCTGTGCTGCTTAAGGACCGCATCGTTATTGGTCCTTGATCATTTTGAACGTAGCCTCTCACTTAGCTGGCTGGATAACTCGTTTTGACCATGAAGCTGAGTAGCTCAACTCAAGCCAGGCCACATTCTATATGAGTGCACACACTAGAGGTAGTAAGGATGTGTGTGGAGATGGATGTGAGCCCAAGGCATGCCAGGCCTGATCGTCCTGGCAGCTGGTCAGTCCCTGAGTGTGCAGCACTGATCGAACCCGCGACATATGACCTGAGTTGTACCAAAGGTGACCTAAGGCTACCTTGGCACAGGTATGTCTGGGTTTGTGTTAGGATTTCTGCCCAGCTGGTTACAATCGATTCAAATCGCTGTCTCTCCTTGACAGTGAGAAACTTGACTGAGCATCCTTCTACCGTAGTAAGAACATGAAAGTGAGATGGCTATGATGGTGATATAATAAATGGCTATGGTTACTATTGTTGTGCTATATAATTGTATAACACATGTTTGGCATAGGTTAGATTCTAATCTAGAGTTGAATAGCTATAATTAACTTGAAGACCGAATTATAAAATGTGTAGTTCAACTAGTGGCTTTTTATGCAACATGTTGTCAAGCCAGCTCCACTTATAAAGCCTTGCATGATCCTTGGTGTCACTTTATTCTTAGTTTATGACAGGTAAGTCTAGCTGAGTACCTTCTCATACTTGGGGTTTATTTGCCACTTGTTGTAGATTGTACAGTGTATCATGGGTACTGTAAGAATTGCTTCTCTCCCGTCGTGGACGAGGAGTGAGGCCACGGGCACGGCCCTTCTATGTTATCTTACCTATGATGCTTTTGTCGGACTTATCATGAACTGGCATGTATTTGAAATGTGTGTGTGACGATATTTTCAAAACTATATTGCTTCCACTACTGCGGTTGAACTTGGTGTTGTAATATTTATATTTGAACTCCGATGTACGATGAACTATTTGTCAACTTTATGTGACATGTGACATGGATGTTGAATCATGTATGATCTTGGTTTGTATGTTGGATGTTTCGAGGTCCTTCATAACACTCGACGGACTACTGGGTTTGTATGAGCTCAAGTATGACAGCGCGATCGCTCCGGGGGTTGACATTGTACTTGTGCTCTTATAAATTGGTCGGTTCTGCTATACCTTGCAGCTTGAACATTAAATGATAAATGCTTGGTGATTAAGTTGGGAACTATACCACCATTCATAACTACAAGGTGAAGTTCCCATGGTCAAGCTTGAGACCATAAATTAAGCACTACCGGGAGATACCCCAGATTATCAAAAAATATATATATACAATCATAAAAAATATATTATTATAAAAAAAAACCCCAACTTTCCTTTTCAATAAAAGCAAGAACATGTTGTTAGCATAGTATGCACCTTCGGATATTCTTGTGTGCTAACCCTTTGAGGTTAAGATCAAGAAGAACAGGGGACATATGATGCCAGAAAACATGGACTACATACCTTGATGATCTTTGGTAATGGAACACGCTTGAAAAGCAGATCCCAACATAACACACTTGACTTTCACACAAAAGTCCACATGTAGGGGAGGATGGTGAGAGTCTCACCACAAGTTCCATTCACACCAAAGACCATCTTGGTTAAGAAGAAAAGAAAATGATGTCAGCTCTACCTTGCTAAAAAAAGGAAGTTAAAAAAAGAGTCAAAAAATAAAGATATGATAAAAAAAGAGAAGAGAAGAACAGAGAGGAGGACTCTCCTCTTTCATACCTTTGCTGCTTACCACCAAGTCCCATGGCCCATACACACTAACCATGTGTACGGTCTAGCCCTATTACTCGTCTGAGCTGGACTTCATGCAATAAAGCCACTATTGCAGCAACCTCAAAGTTTCCATCGTCATATGCTGCTGGTAAGAACGCTCAGGTATGCAAAGGTAAATAAAAAAATACTCACCAACTCCCTGACCCATATTTGTCTCCATAAGAATTAACTTGCTCATACAAATTCACGCTTCCCTTGTTTATGAGGTATGCTCTGGTTTGGGTATATCCTACATGGTACATCCATAGGTCTTTTTAAATTAAGCATGGTGCTTAGGTTAAAATAACCTTATTTAATCAAAATTTAGATGTGGTGTTTAATTTTGATTAATGATCTTTGAGTAATAACTTTTATAAACAATGGAAGTAGTCTAAAATGGAGATGAATCAAGGCTATGATTATTTTGCAAACTTCTCTTTAGCCTTGTTTGAGCTATGTTAAAAAGGTGAAAGTTGGGTGAACAAAAAAATTGTTATAATAATAATAATAATAATAATAATAATAATAATAATAATAATAATAATAATAATAATAATAATAATAATAATAATAATAATAATAATAATAATAATAATAATAATAATAATAATAATAATAATAATAATAATAAAATAACTAAAGTAGAAAAAGGGGTAATAATGATTATTATAAAATTAAGGCTCCCCAGTGTTTTTAATTGGTAGAGCCCTTGTTTGTTTTCACTTTTGTTTCTCTTTATCAAATAAAACAGGTACAAGAATAAGTGTGGGGGAGATCTCTCAAGCATGACGAATATACATTAGAGATCTCCCACCAACACGTTGCACAAACATCGAACGATCCAACATGCAAGGACAAACAGATAGTTCCAGAGAGGATTGGTTTAGTCAAACCATCTCTGACTCCCCAGAGCTCCTTCTTCTTTAATGATGGTTTGTGCAACACTACCCTCAACTCCCTCCAAATTTGAGTTTGAACAAACATAAATCTTGATCACTAAAATTAAACTCAGTTAATCCCTGTTATCTCCTCGTGATGAACAATGCCCCTATGCACTACACTTCATCTATAAAATTTTGAAAAGTGACATATTCATAACATGTTTAAGATAGAAGCTTGCTTAAAGTTTGTTCCATATACATACAATTATGCTTGTAAGAAAATATTCTGATAGGACAATCATGTTGACTAAGTTTCATATCATAAATATAGTTGTGCTATAGAACTAGACTATAGTTCTCATGTTATAATCATGACATATGAACTAGCCTATAGTTTCTATGCTATGAGAGTAACATGTAGAACTTTATACTTAACCAATCATATAACTTATATGAGTAGAATTAGAGCAAACTTGAGGTGGCGGTTCATCGTGTCTTTGGGTGTGCCCAAGTCCTTTACCTGTCGATCCATAGGGTCGGGGATCTAGGGAGATTTGGGTAGTTTCTGTGTACGCAAACGTGGTGCTTGGATATGGAGAGATAGATATATACATTTCCTACTCTCCGGTTGAGGGGTAAGCCCAGTGGTGACAAGCCTATTCGTCCCTTGTAATCTCCCACGTTCGGGTAGGATGTAGGAGTCTAAAATGTCACATGAGGTTGCTCGCAGACCAGTACTCAGTGGCCTTCCGATCTATCTTACACTTAGTTCTAGCTTTAATCATGTATCTTGTATGATCATCAACTATTCTTTGCACGGCTATATTAGAACATGCTGGCTCCACTTAAGAACATTCTTTTATTCTTTGTTTTTCTTTTATTCTTGAGGTTGACCCAAGTGTGTGTCCACTATCCTTGAAATACCATTTTTACCCCTGTTATAGACTATTAGTTTACTAATGTAAGTATGTAATCTTGTTCATGCTCATGCTAGACTCTTATACCTTGCCCTCCTTTGGAAAAATATAAATAACGATACTCTAAATACTTTCGGGTCAAATGCTACAATGATAGATGTGTGTGCTTATGGATATTTTCTGTAATCATTAAGAACTGTCGTAGTTGGTGTTTCTTGCTGGCGTCGCTAAGGTTAACTTAATCTTAGTGATGGTGCTAAAAATACCAACAGGCATTTTTGGCGTCGTTACCGGGGATGGACTTGAAACCTCCATACTTGGTGATTGCGCTAAGAAATACCAACAGTGTTTAAGGACTGTAAGTTGAAACTACAAAATTTGTATGGTGACAACTCTATTTTTATTGTAATGGAACTCCTTCAAACTCTATTGCGTACCTCTATGTTCCTTAATTGCAATCTCTGTTGTATTCCTCTGTGTTCTTCTCTCTGGTGTCGGTTTGGGGCCTGGCCACGTGCCAAACAAGATCTCAAAGTGGCAGTTGGAGTTAGTTGGTCTTTGACCGGGCTGCTCTATGTGCTATCAAACATAATCTCATATGAGGACCTGGTCCATTTGGTACATGCAGCCAATCAAAACCGCTTGCACCAGTTTGGACCGGTTGTTGCTGGCATTGGCATGGTCACAGGGCCGGGCCGGCTCGAGGCTGCGTACCAAACACGCCCGAACTTTAGGCGGCACGGCAACGATGTCGAATTCTCAGTCCAGCCATTTCAGTATCATTGAATGGGATAGAAGAAATCAACAGTATCATTGAATGGGATAGAAGAAATCAACTGACGTATCCTGGTGAGTTGGGAAAAAGTGACAGATTTTATTTTATTTTTTTGCTTATCACAGCTCCCTACATGACTATATGACGCTTGGCGTATCACATGAAAAGCTTTTGATTCAACATGTAGAAAAAGACATTTTCAATGCCAGAAACGTTTTCTCCGCGGGGGGGAAAGTTCGCGTAGAGACTCACGGGCTTTTCTTTTCTTTTTTCTCAAAAAGTTCGTATACACAACCAGTGGTCGCCAATAGATCTGATAGCCGGATTATTCTGGTTTTCTTTCTCCGAGGTTCTTCCGGTGAATTCGAGGTGCAGACTGCAGACAATAACGTGAGAAGAAATATCTGTTTCACTAAGTTTCAGTTGTTAAATGAGGTCATACAAGTTTATTTGTTTATAATCTAGTATAATTTGAATTCCACCCATATTTTTGAAAGGTCTTTATTCTTTTACGAGCAAATGTCTTTGTGTTGTAATTGAATGTACAAGCTGTTGTGCGGTTACTTAGACGACTTACGGCTTAGAAATTTACTCCGTCTGTTTCTAAATATCTATTGTTGGTGGCGTGCGTGCCACAAGTTTGACTCGATTTATAGAAAATACGTGCAACATTTATATCTTCAAATAAATTTATTAAAAAACTAAATTCAAAGATCTTTCGAATGATACTAATTATGTACTATAAATATTAATATTTTTTAATATATATTTAGTTAAAGTTGTCTATCGGGAAACAAAAACGACAGATATTTAGGGATGGATGGAGTATGCTACAATCACACTATCTGTTATGATATAGCTTAGAATAGAGCTCCTTACTACTCTAAATCGTATGGCTTAGAGATTTATCAATTATCGCATCATGCCTTCCAATTTATTTTGTGATCAAACTCCATACCGTGCATGAACACCTTGCTCTAACTCATACCAACATCTGAGAGAGCTGTGGATTATGAAAACACTTCGTATTTCCCATTTAGAGCGACGGATTATGAAAACATTTCTGTAACACCCTAAAATTTGCATGGTTTTAAAATAGAAAAAATGATTTAATTATGTATTTCGTGAGCATTGAAATTTAGAAAGAAATAATAACTTTGTTAAAGTTAAAATCAAATATAAGGTTTACCTGCTTGTTTATGCATTTATTCTGCTGCATATTATTTTTGTATTGTGTGATTTGAAATCAAATTTCAAATTGATTTGAATTTGCATTCAAAATTGGGTTGGAAAATTGGAAAAGGAAATAGAAAAGGGATTTCTCTTCTCTCTTTCGGATTTCGGCCCTGACGGCCTGCTCTCCCCACCGGCCCAGCCGCCCGCTCAGCCTTCCCCCTCTCTTCCCTGCATGGGCCGAAGCCCACCAAGACAACCCAGTCTCATCCGCGCGCCCTGCTTTCCCACGCGGCCTCCTATCCCTCTGCTCGGCCCAGCGAAGCAAGCCCACAGGACGGCCTGCGCCGCGCCCTTGCTCTTCTCTCCTTCCTTCCGCTGCCAGCTAGGCCCCACACATCAGCGCCTTCTTCCTCCGCGCCGTATCCGGGACGGACTCCACCACCGTCGCCCGACTCCGCTGCGGCCACATCATCTGTTGCCTTACTGTCCAAGCCACCCCCGCCTCATAAATACCTAGCCCTGTTCCCACCGCCTCCATCCCATGCTTCAGAACTGCAGCTGCCCTTGCCGAGACGTCGAGCCGTCGCAGACCTAGACCGCCGCCGACACCGTCCGCCTCATCGTGTGCCACGTCATCTCCGTCTACCCCGCACCGAGGTAAACCACCTAGCCGAGCTCGTCGTCATCTCCTTGTTCTTCTGGTGCCCTCAGTTCGGTTAATCATGGACTGTGGGCCATAAATCCCTTGCACTGTCTGTTCCGGTCATGGCGCCGCCGTTTAACCTGACCGTCGACCTCGTCACCGGTCATCTCCCCCACCCGATTCAATTTCGTCCATCCGATCTAAGATCAAGGACCAGGATTAGAGCATACCCCTTTGTTGGTGTTTTTGCAAAAACCACCTTACAACTATTTAGATCTCTACCCGCAGTCCTTGTATATTTTCTAAAGAACCCTTGGGTTTTTGTTTATAGAACCCGCAGTCCAATGTGCAAATTCAGAATATGTTTTCTTCTTTAAAAAGCATAGTTTCTTCGGTTTAGATCCAAAATACATTTTCACCTATTTATAGTTTTGCCACTAATCTTGTTTTAGCCATAAAATCTCCGTTTTAACTCCGATTTGATCTATTCAACTTGCGTTAGGTTCATAATTTCATAATTTACATGTTCATACTACTGATAAGTATGTTTTCAACTTTCAAAATTCGAGGTTAGATTTAATCTATTATTTTACTAAAGGAAATCTTGTTTAATTCATAACTTCTTCGTTTTAGCTCTGAATTTTGTGACCTTCGTGTCTGTGTGATCGTAGCGAGTTGCAGATTCATTTTACAAACTTTTCATCTTGATTTTGTGCTGATTGGTGTACTATTCTAATCTATAGCTTTTACTTGCTATGCATGATTGCTTCTAGATGTTTGTATGTTGTTGTGATTATCGAGTATAGACGGTGAGCAATTCTTGGGAGGACAAGAGTATTACTTTAACGAGAAGGATCAACCGGAGCAGTTTGTTCAAGGCAAGTATAGCATGGGATCATCCTTGTTTCCTATTCACTTTAATACATTAAATTCATGTTGCATGTGTCACCTTGATAGGGATTCCCTAGAATTGAACTTATACCTTGTCCCCTATGGGATATGCATTGGGTAGCTTTGCTATAGCTCAATTAAACCATGACCTTGTAACTTGACTAATGTTATATGCAATAAATATGAAAATATGACTTTTTAGCAACTTGGAAATATGGGGCTTGAGTGTGTAGCTACTTTCTAAATGCTTCAGATTCCTCTCCCTAAGGACTTATATGTAAGTGATCATCTGGGACTTGCAGTACAGCTGTGAGGGCTATATAGCTCTAGCTTTAGCTCAATATGAGGACCTTCTCTAGCTTGTTAGAGGTTACCTTTATGGTGCAACAGGTGTGTGTTCTAGGTTGGATATAGGGCAGCCTCTATCCATCAGTGTATAGGTTGCGCGTCATTATGCCTGTCGAAAGGGGAGCCCTACATTCATAGGCCACAGAAACCTAGCAGCCCTAACTTGTTAGACAAACCTTTGAAAGGCTTCATAGTGAACCTTGTCGACCTTCCTTGGTAGTGGGTCAAGAGGTTGGCCGCCTCGGACGAAAGGGTAAATCATGACTTATAGTGAAAGTGTGCAACCTCTGCAGAGTGTAAAACTGGTATATCAGCCATACTCACAATCACGAGCGGCCTTAGAACATTTACAGAATAGATGATCACTAAGAATTATCTTTTTATGCTATTCACTATTCATGTTTACATTAATCATGTGTTTTACTTTGGGAATTAAAACAACTTGTTGCTACTCTTATGCTAAAATTTTGACAACTAAAAGCTGAACGCTATTAAACCTATGTCAAGCCTTTTGAGCCTCATGAACCCCATGTTACACTTTGTTGAGTACGGCATGTACTTACACTTGTTTATTTTTATTATTTGGATAAAAATCCTGGATGGGTAACAGATGGCTATGGTAATGATTTCCCTAAGGATTACTAGACTTGTGGTTAACCAGTTGACGTCCCTATGCTATGGAGCTTCTATGAGAGGTCTTTTCTTTTATACTTCTGCTACTTATATGTGAAGACTATGTTCTATTATTCGTGATGTAATAAACACTTGTGATGATACTATTCATAATTTGTCGGCTTATGTGTGTGACCGATCTCTGGGCACACATAAGATTTTGTATCCTGTTTTATCCTTAAAATCGGGTGTGACAGATTGATATCAGAGCCGTGCTGACTATAGGACGCAAGCCTAGTTAGCAATGGTCGTTTTAGCTTCTTTTGCTTCACTCATTTCATGCTTCCTATCTCACCTTTGTTAATTGCTAAAGTTTTATGCTTCTTTTGCCTCACTCTATTATGAAAATTATTATTTCTAATCTGACTAAATCTAATTCTATAGATGCCTCATGCCAATTAGACCGCTCACACCAGCATCGGAGGCTACTACTCACCTCGTGGTTTGTCCATGGAGCCACATGAGGAGGAACCCTAGGAACAAGAATTTGATTCGCCAACACCTGTACCTATGCCGGAGTCGTTCCAGGACAAACCCAAAGAAGTAGAGGTCGTCTTATTGTCTGATGATGAGGAGGAGGAGGAGGAAGACGCCATTGAAGAGGATGAGCCAATCGCTCCCCTAGGATGGACTACGATGGTCTGATACAAGCTAGGGTGTGAAACCTCCGTCTCACACCACCGACTCATGGGGATTCTTCAGACCTACTATGGTGATTGGGACATAGCTATGGAGTACGTATGCACCGAGCGTACACACCCTCTGGGGGACACCTATTGAAAGACCAGGGTGTGCATCTCCATCAGGGATGAACAGAAGGGCGCATATCAGCTAGATTCAAACTATGTGCATCACGCTCACTGTGCCACCATGGAGGATAGCATAGAAGATGTTGTCGCTGCAGCCTACATGGGTCTCCGTGGTCATCAATTTGAGGATGTGAAGGATGACCAATATCGATTCCTCCCTCACCAACACCCTAAATTGGAATGGACAATGATAGATCCACAGGGCATGGATCCAACTACCCAAGTGATGGTACACTTTGGCTATGAGTCAGTAGCAAAGATTCAGCGACTAGAAGATCAGCTGAAGGCACAACAAGAAACCCTTAAGAGATACTGACAGATGATAGATGAGCAAAGGGTGTGCCTTAACCTGCCAAGGATGTATGAGAAGCTTTCCCATAAATTCCGCCCATAGGTGTTGGAGTCCGTTTTATGTAATAAGACGTTAGTAGAACGAGTCAAGTGGAGTCTAGAAGTGTGGTGTAAATTTTGGTATGCCTAGTTGATTTGTTATTATGTTTATGTATGAGTTGGATCTTTCTAATAAATGCTGGAAATTTGTGGGCATGTTCGCAAGTTCCATAGTTAAGAATATTAAAGTTTGGGTCAATAAATAAATAGTTAGGTTTGGTAAATCATGTTCTCTCGGATCTGTTTTTCGGAGCAGTCTTCCCTTGTCTCAAAACCAATATAAATCTACTTGACCACAAATTATGAATTTTTTATGGAAACAACTAGACTTAAGTACCTTTTAAATGCCTCCAGAATCACCTTTATATCTGATCTGATTCGTGAGATATGGCCGTTTTAAGTTGAGGTTTCTATGCAGTCTGGAATCTAGAACAGTTTCGGTTGTGTTCTATTTTTGAGTAACCTAACGATATAATCTAGTAATGTGTTCTGAATAAAAGTTGTATATAATTTCTTAAGATTTCCAACCATATAAAGTATGTCTCTTTTGGATATCTGGAACTCGAGATATGACTTTTTTACCGAGCTGCTGATGTTGGAACTCGTCTAGAAAATTTTCAGAATGTATTCTAACTTGGAAATCTCTAAATTTTGAATATTTGTGTTGGATGTCAGATGTCTGGAAGAGGAAGAGGCCAAGGTCATGGAGGTGTTCCCCCACATCCACCACCACCTCCGCCACTGACAATTGAGCAACTTCTAGCAGTGCAGACACAGCATATGCAAGCTTTGGTGCATAATCAGCAGAACCATCTAATTGGTGGCACATCGTGTGATATGCGTGGTGAATTCTTGAAGGGTCATCCCCCAGTGTTTTCTCATGCCACTGATCCACTGGAAGTAGATGATTGGCTTCGTGTAGTGAAAAAGCAGAAGGTGTTATACGCGTCAAGACAACTCTAGGGAGAAGCCCAAGACTGGTGGGAGGCATTCGAGTATGGACATCCCGCCAAGGCTCCTCCTGTCACCTAGCAAGAGTTTAGAGAGAATTTCAGATCCTACCACATACCAGAAGGACTGATAGAGCTCAAGCTGGAGGAATTTCGAGCTCTAAAGCAGGGATCTATGTCCGTAGCTGAGTGTCATGACAAGTTCGCTTAGTTGTCACTTTACGCTCCGAATGAGGTGGCTGATGATGCTGATAAGCAACGCCATTTTCTCAAGGGTCTATATGATAGTCTGCAACTCCAGCTTATGTCCAATACATACCCCTTTTTTAGACGCTGGTGAATCATGCTATTGTTATTGACAATAAGTGCAAAGAGATGGAGGCCACAAAGAGGAGGCTTTAGGGACAGGCCTTTGGAAGCAATACTCGTCCGTGCACCAACCCTCAGCAGGGCTTCTAGCAAAGGTTCTAGGGACCACCCAATTAATGGAATCGTGGTCAGTACCCTCAGCGTAACTCGAACCAGCAGCAGAATGGTAATCAACATCCCCAGCAGCAGAGTGGTCAACAGACACCACGACAGGGAGCACCTAACAATACTCCCATGAAGACTAGTGCCCCTAGCACTCCCAAACAAGTGTTTTCATTGTTGTAAAGAAGGTCATCTATCATATAATTGCTCAGAGAAGCCCAACCAGCAAACCCCCCAGAGGCAGAATAGCAACCAGAAGCCCCTGCATTATGGGAAGGTGAATCATGTGTCTATAGAGATGGCACTTGCAGAACCAGAAGTCATGCTCAGTACGTTTGATATCAACTCAACTCCTACCATCGTTCTTTTTTATTCTGGAGCTTCACATTCATTCATATCACAAGCATTTGTTAGAACGCATAGCATACCCTTATGTGCCATGAAAGATCCTATATTAGTAAGCTCACCAGGGGGTAGTATGCAAGCTTCTTATCGTTGTGTTCTGACTAGTCTATCCTTAAGGGGGGTAGAGTTCAAAGTGAGCCCCATTGTCTTGAAAACATCTAGTATTGATGTGATTCTGGGTATGGATTGGATGAAGCAACAACAAGCAGTCATTTAGTGTCAAGAGAAGGTAGAGTTCCGACTGCACTGAATGGGGATAGAATCAGTGTCGATGTGGTAGTACGATCACTGCCAATAGCTATAGTGAACCAGCTTGATGATAGTGTCAACAAGGAGGACCCAGTGGTGGATGAGTTTCTAGATGTGTTCCCTGATGACTTGCTAGGTATGCCACCTGACCATAATAGAATGGGGGTTAACAAACTAGAAGAACTTAAGAAACAAGTAAAGGAGTTACAGGAGAAAGGTTTCATTCGTCCTAGTTCATCACCTTGGGGAGCACCAGTTATATTTGTGGACAAGAAGGATGATACTCAGAGAATGTGTGTTGATTATTGGTCACTCAATGAGGTTACTATCAAGAACAAGTATCTGTTGCCTAGAATTGATGACTTGTTTGACCAGTTGAGAGGTGCTTGTGTTTTCTCTAAAATTGATCTTCGTCTGGCTATCATTAGTTGAAGATTCGTGCAATTGACATACCCAAGACAGCTTTTACTATGAGGTATGGTTTGTACGAGTACACCGTTATGTCCTTTGGTTTGACCAATGCACCTGCCTACTTTATGTATTTGATGAATAAGGTGTTTATGGAGTTTTTGGATAAGTTTATGGTAGTATTAATCGATGATATATTGGTATTCTCCAAAACAAAAAAAGAACATGCTGAACATCTAAGGTTGGTCTTGCAAAAGCTCAGAGAACACAAGTTGTATGCTAAGTGAAGCAAGTGTGAGTTTTAGTTGATGAAAGTTTCTTTCCTAGGCCATGTTGTCTTTAATGGTGGGATAGCAGTAGATCCAAGCAAGGTGAGAGATGTATTGAATTAGAAACCATCAACTAATGTGGGAGAGATTTGAAGTTTCTTGGGATTGGCTGGATACTATAGAAGGTTCATAGAAGGTTTCTCTAAACTTGCCAAGCCTATGACAGCTTTGTTGGAGAAAGATGCTAAGTTTGTGTGGTCTGAGGAGTGCCAGGCTAACTTTGAAGAATTGAAGAAAAGATTGACTACAGCCCCAGTGTTGGTTTTGCAAGATCTGAGCAAGAGCTTTAATATCTATTGTGATTCATCTCATCAAGGACTCGGATGTGTTCTTATGCAAGAAGGTAGAGTAGTGGCTTATGCATCCCGACAGTTGAGAAAGCATGAGCTAAACTATCCTACTCATGATTTGGAGTTAGCAGCAGTGGTTCATGCTCTAAAGATATGGAGGCACTATCTTATCGGATATCAGAGTGACATCTATACTAATCATAAAAGTCTAAAGTACATTTTCACTCAGACGGGTCTGAATATGAGACAGCGTCGATGGTTGGAGTTGATCAAAGATTATGATCTAGAGGTACACTATGATCCTAGAAAGGCGAATGTTCTTGCTGATGCTCTTAGCAGGAAGAGTTATGCCAATGAGGTGCAAGTGGCACCTATGTCAAGTGAATTGTGTGCTGAATTTGAGCGACTGAACTTGGGTTTTGTCACTAATGCAGTGGAATTGGTGTTGGAGCCTAAACTAGAGCAAGAAATACATAAGGGTCAGTTATAGGATGCGAAATTGAAAGAGATAGTGGAGAACATAGTGATTGGCAAGGCACCAGGATTCTGTATGGATGATAGTGGAACTCTGTGGTTTAGAAAAAGGCTATGTGTGCCTAAGAATAAGGCTATACGAGATGCAATTCTTCGTGAGGCACATGAGTCTTCTTACTCTATTCATCCTAGGAGTACCAAGATATATTTGGATTTGAAAGAGAAGTATTGGTGGTACAGACTGAAGAGAGATGTTGCTGAATATGTTGCTTTATGTGATACATGTCAGAGAGTCAAAGTTGAACATCAAAGACCTATAGGATTGCTACAACCAATGAAGATACCTAAGTGGAAGTGGGAAGAAGTTGGTATGGACTTTATTGTTGGGTTACCACGTACTCAAAGAGGCTACGATTCAATATGGGTGATAGTGGATCGGTTAACTAAAGTTGCTCACTTCTTACCAGTCAAGACTACCTATACTAGAACCCAGTTGGCTACATTATATATGGAAATAATAGTATGTCTACATGGAGTTCCCAAGAAAATTGTGTCTGATCGGGGTACTCAATTTACATAAATTTTTGGCAGCAAGTACATAGTTCGTTGGGAACAAAGTTGAATTTTAGTATAGCATATCATCCTCGGACTGATGGACAAACTAAGAGGATTAATCAGATATTAGAGGACATATTGAGAGCTTGTGCATTATAGTACAGTACAAGTTGGGATAAGAGTTTACCTTATGCGGAGTTCTTGTATAACAACAGTTATTAGAAGAGTCTCAATATGGCACCTTTCGAAGCTTTGTATGGATGAAAGTGTAGAACCTTGTTGCTTTGGAATCAAACAGGAAAAACTCAAGTGTTCGGACTAGATGTTTTAAGAGACATAGAAGAGCAAGTAAGGATGATTAGAGAAAACTTGAGAGTGGCTTAGTCTCGACAGAAGAGTTATGCCAACACTAGGAGAAGAGAACTAGTTTTCGAAGTAGGGGATTATATTTACTTGAAGGTGTCACCTATGCGAAGTGTGAGAAGGTTTAATATGAAAGGAAAGTTAGCACCAAGGTATATTGGACCTTTCAAGATTTTAGAGAGACGTGGTGAAGTGGCTTATAAGTTGGAATTGCCTGAGAGTTTATTAGGGGTACATGATGTGTTCCATGTGTCTCAATTAAAGAAGTGTTTGCATGTACCTGAGGAGCAGATACCGTTCGAAGAGCTTACAGTTAAGGAAGATCTCACTTATGAGGAGTTTCTTGTAAGGATTTTGGAGACGACAGAAAGAGTTACAAGGAGCCGAGTTATAAAGATGTGTAAGGTTCAGTGGAATCGGTATACCGAAGATGAGGCTACTTGGAAAAGAGAAGAGGATCTAAGAAAAACATACCCATAGCTTTTTGAGTAAGCATCGTCCGAATCTCGAGGACGAGATTCATTTTAAGGGGTGGTAGAATTGTAACACCTTAAATTTGCATGGTTTTGAAATAAGAAAAATGATTTAATTACATATTTCGTGAGCATTGAAATTTAGAAAGAAATAATAACTTTGTTAAAGTTAAAATCAAATATAAGGTTTACCTACATGTTTATGCATTCACGTTGCTACATATTATTTTTGTATTGTGTGGTTTAAAATCAAATTTCAAATTGTTTTGAATTTGCATTCAAAATTGGGTTGGAAAATTGGAAAAGGAAATAGAAAAGGGATTTCTCTTCTCTCTTTTGGATTTTGGCCCAGATGGCCTACTCTCCCCGCTGGCCTAGCCGCCCGCTCAGTCTTCCCCTCTCCTCCCCGCACGGATCAAAGCCCAGCAAGACGGCCCAGTCTCATCCGCGTGCCCCGCTTTCCCGCGTGGCCTCCTATCCCTCTGCTTGGCCCAGCGAAGCAGGCCCGCGCTCTTCTCTCCTTCCTCCCGCTGACAGCTGGGCCCCACACATCAGAGCCTTCTTTCTCCGTGCCATATTCGGGATGGACTCCACCGCCGTCGCATGACTCCGCTATGGCCACGCCGTCTGTTGCCTTGCTGTCCAAGCCACCCCTGCCTCATAAATACCTAGCCCCATGCCCGTCGCCTCCATCCCACGCTTCGGAGCTGTAGCTGCCCTCGCCGAGACGCCGAGCCATCGTAGACCTAGACCACCGCCGATGCCGTCCGCCTCGCCGTGCACCACATCATCTCCTTGTTCTTCTAGTGCTCTCGGTTCGGTTAATCATGGATCGTGGGCCATAAACCCCTTGCACCACCTATTCCGGTCATGGCGCCGCCATTTAACCTCGCCGTCGACCTCGTCGCCGGTCATCTCCCTCACCCAATTCAATTTTGTTCGTCCGATCTAAGATCAAGGGCCGGGATTAGAGCATACCCCTTCGCTGGTGTTTTTGCAAAAAAAACCCCTTACAACTATTTAGATCTCAACCCACAATCCTTGTATATTTTCTAAAGAACCCTTGGGTTTTTATTTATAGAACCCGCAGTCCAATATGCAAATTCAGAATATGTTTTCTTCTTTGGAAAGAGTAGTTTCTTCGGTTTAGATCCAAAATACGTTTTCACCTATTTACAGTTTTGCCACTAATCTTGTTTTAGCCATAAAATCTCTGTTTTAACTCTGATTTGATCCGTTCAACTTGCGTTAGGTTCGTAATTTCATAATCTACATGTTCATACTACTGATAAGTATGTTTTCAACTTTTAAAATTCGGGGTTAGATTTAATCTATTATTTTATTAAAGGAAATTTTTTTTAATTCATAACTTCTTCGTTTTAGCTCTGATTTTTGTGATCTTCGCGTCTGTGTGATCGTAGCGAGATGTAGATTCATTTTACAAACTTTTTATTTCAATTTTGTGCTCATTGGTGTATTGTTCTAATCTATAGCTTTTGTTTGCTATGCATGATTGTTTCTGGATGCTTGTATGTTGCTGTGATTATCGAGTATAGACGGTGAGCAATTCTTGGGAGTTCAAGAGTATTACTTTGACGAGCAGGATCAATAGGAGCAGTTTGTTCAAGGCAAGTATAGCATGGGATCATCCTTGTTTCCTATTCACTTTAATACATTAAATTCATGTTGCATGTGTCACCTTAATAGGGATTCCCTAAAATTAAACTTATATCTTGTCACCTATGGGATATGCATTGGGTAGCTTTGCTAGTGCTCAATTAAACCATGATCTTGTAACTTGACTAATGGTATATGCAATAAACATTGAAATATGACTTTTAGCAACTTGAAAACATGGGTTGAAGTATTTACCTATGTCAAGCCTTTTGAGCCTCATTAACCCCATGTTACACTTGTTGAGTACGACGTGTACTTACGCTTGTTTATTTTTATTATTTGGATAAAAATCCCGGTTGGATAACAGATGGCTATGGTAATTATGATTTTTCTGAGAATTACTAGACTTGTAGTCAACCAGTTGATATCCCTGTGCTATGGAGCTTCCGTGAGAGATCTTTTCTTTATACTTCCGTTAATTATATGTGAAGACTATGTTTTATTATTCGTGATGTAATAAACACTTGTGATGATACTATTCATAATTTGTCAAATTATATGTGTGACTGATCTCTGGACGCACATAAGATTTTACAGCCTATTTTATCTTTAAAATCGGGTGTGACAACTTCGTATTTCCCATTTGTTTTAGAACTGAACTACTTCCCACGTTACATTAACTCGTACGGGCACAAAAAAATGATGTGTTGGATCCACATCGGACGGGTTGTGACCTATAAAAGGATGAAGGAAGAAACCTTTGGTTCTTTAATATCAGGGATAAGTAGACATGCAGATAGATTTGAACTTATGACATATTCTAAGATTTGAACTTGTTAACAGGCGGCGCAAGACTGCACACTGTCGCTCCGTACGTCGATACGTGCAAGTGCAATGCACAGTATTTTCCTCCTTCCTAGCGAGCTGCTACATCGTCTACTGATATCACTTTCAGTTGCTGACTGCAAACAAAAGCCCCCACTACTACGCTATTATTCAAGTCTCAGAACATGTCAAACGAAACCACACCCCTAGTACTAGCAGCTAGCTAGACAACTACTACTACACACTGTAGAATTGGAATCTTCCCTAAACTCTAGCTTGTCTGTAGTACGTATACTAAACTTTTCCAGATGGGCCGAGCACGATGGGCCGGCCCAGGCACGGCCCGAGAAAGCACGGCCCAAGCACGGCCCGGCCCGGCAGCCTGCGTGCCCGTGCCTGGCACGGCCCGCCCCGTGCCCGTGCCTGGGCGGCCAATTCGGCCCATGGGCCAGCACGGGCACGGCACGGTAAAGTGGCCTGCCCTGCTAACGGCCCGCTATCCAGGGAACTCCATCCGATCCCCCTGATGGATTATGGCCGTTGGATCCAGGGCAACGGCGCCGCCGCGTATATAAGTCGGCCGGCCTCCCCTGCTCCCCACCCACACAAACCCTAAATCATTTCATCCTCTCGCTGGCCAACGCTCTCCCTCCTCTCCTCTCTGGCTCTCGCCCTCTCCGACGACGGTGGCGAAGGGCAACGGCCCCTCCCAAGGGCGACGGCGACTCGCCGTCGTCCCTGCGGACCCCGCCTCCTCTTCTCGTCCTCCGACAGCCGCAGCTCTGGAGCTCCGACGATGCAGGTAACATCCCCTTCTGCTCTTCTTCTTCTTTCTCTCACTGTCACTGACTCACTCCCTCTTCTGCAGATCCGCTGCTGCTAGGAGCTCCGGCTCCGCCGTCTTTGTCGTCGGCGACGTCTAGGTAAGACACCCTAACCCTAGCTCCGATCTGCTCCGTTCTTGATTTCTTTTCTTGAATCTTGAGTTCTTGACTGATGTTCATGTTCTTCCTTTCTTCTTCTTTTGGCAGACGTTTAAGGCCAGGGCAAGTGAGGATGCCGTCCCAGCCTCCCTCTGTCTCTGAGGACACGATGGAGGCTAGTGCCACTGCCATGGCTGATGAGATGGAGAGGGTCCGCGACCTCCCTGGTGATGACGACGATGACGACATGGGCGACGAAGAGGTAGAAGAGCTCTTCGGCCGTGGAGCTATACCTGGTGGAGCTGGCGCAGAGGACCCCTTCGACCTTGATGGTGACGAAGGTGGTGGTGGAGAAGAAGACGGTGAGAACGCCGACGACGACCAGGACCAGGTATCACGCCCCTCTACCTCTAATGTGTGGCAAGACTTCCAGAAGCTCTTCAAAATGGGTCCCAAAGGTAAGAAGATCAGGTATGGTGTTGTCTACATCCATTGCAAAAAACAGTACTCTGGTAGATCTGTAGGTGGCACTGGCCACCTCCGTCGTCATAGGGATAAATGTGCTAAGAGGCGAGAGAAAACTAGGGGGTTTAGTCAGTCTCAGATTTCTTTTAATCCTGATGGTTCTATGCGTAATTGGGATTACTGTCCTATGCATGCTCGTACTGAACTGTGTAGATTGCTTGCTAGGGTAGATGTTCCTATCAGCTTTGGTGAATCTGCTGCATTTGAGGAATACATTAATAATGCTCATAATCCTAAGTTTTAGGCTATCTCTACACAAACCACTAGAGACTTAGCCAAAATGTTTTCTGATAGAAAGAGTAAGCTTGTTGAGGTACTTGCTTCTGATTCTGTTAATTGTGTGTGCCTAACATCTGATATTTGGTCTGGCAAAGCCAAAGAGGATTATCTTAGTGTTGTTGCTCATTACATAAACCCTGATTGGCAACTAGAGAAGAGGGTTCTTGGTCTTGTGCTTATTGATTGTTCCCATAATGGACAGAACATTGCTGATAGAGTTGCATCTGTTCTTGGTGAATATGGTGTGCTTGAAAAAGTGTTTGCTGTTACTTTGGACAATGCTTCATCTAATGTTTCTGCCATGCGTATGCTAAGACCTATTTTATCTAAATATCTTGATCTTGAGGTTCCTGTAGAGGATCCAAGACATCCTGAAACTGTTGTTACTACTATGTTCTTGCATCAGCGTTGTGCATGCCATATAATCAACCTGATTGTTAAGGAGGCACTTGATTATCTTAAACCTTTGATTGAAGTTTTTAGAACTGTAATATCATTTTTAAACTCATCTAACCAGAGAATTGCAGCATACAAAAACTATTGCATTGCTTCTAGATATAGGCCTAGAAAGTTTTAGTTGGACATGGATGTAAGGTGGAACTCTACATATCTCATGCTTAAGACTTTGTTTCCTCACAAAGATCCTTTCACCACTTTCATACATGCTAACTATCCTAGAGGTGAGGGAGGTGAGTTGCTTTTAACTGAAGAACATTGGGCTGTTGCTAAAAAAGTCTTTAAGTTTCTTGAACTATTCTATGATGCTACTGTTGCCTTGTCTGGTGTTTACTATCCTACATCCTCACTTATGCTTCATTATCTGGTTAAGATTGCTATACACCTGAACAAGTATGCTAATGGCATTCACCTGAGGAATGTGGTTCAACCTATGGTAGACAAATATAATAAGTATTGGAGGGACATACCTTTGCTCTATTCTTTTGCATTCATCTTGGACCCTAGAGCTAAAATGAAGGGTTTTTCAAAAGTGCTAAGGAAGTTGATGAACCTTACTAGTACAGACTATATTGCTTACTAGGTTGGCACTAGAGCTAGGCTTACTGATGTTTACAATAAGTATGAGGAGAAATATGGAGCTGTTAGGTTGAGGAGGACTGTCCCTCAAAACCTAACTGGTAAGAAAAGGTCTGCTTGGGATGAAATATATGATGATGATTCTAGTTCTTCTGGTGGGGGTACTTCACTGCTGCATTCTACTCTTAATCTGTCTAGAGATACATCTGCTACTGCTTTGCTGCATGCTGCTACTTGTACAGCTTCTAATGCTTCTAAACTTGTCTCATACTTAGACTGTGATACTGTTAGCCAGTTGGATGATTCATTTGACAACTTGAGATGGTGGCATGAGCACAAACTGACATATCCAGTGTTGTTCATCATGGCAAAGGATGTTTTAACTGTTCCTGTCTCTACCATATCTTCATAATCTACCTTTAGTATGACTGGTAGGATCATCGAGGAGCGGCGGAGGAGGCTGAAGCCGGAGACGGTGGAGTGGCTCACCTGCATCAAGGACTAGGAGTTGGCGAAGGCAAGGCTGTAGCACAATGTGGAGGACAAGGAGCTTGAAGAAGTATTTCAAGACCTCTATCTTGATTAGTGCTCCCGCCGCCAAGGTAAATCATACCCCTAAGTCCCTAACTTCCTCTTCTTCTTTTGCTAACTGATTAGTAATCCTAATGCTAACTCTGTTCTTCTTTTGCAGCTAGCCAGCTGGGAGCTTGAAGCTTTGAAGCATTAGTCTTCATCTTTATTACTTTAGTCTTTACATTTAGATGGAACTTGGGTATGTAATATGAGAACTTAGACAATGATGTAAGAACATTGAACATTTAAACTTTGGAGCTAGGTTGTACTCTTTTCCTGACTAGGGTTTCTCACCAGGGTGAGTTTTACCTAGCAAGTTTTTAGTGAGGCAGCCATTGCACATGCTCTCATATTCCTATTTTCTTAACTCTTATAAGTTTGCTCTGTTTTTGTTTCTCCAGTTCTTTTTCTGGTAATTTTGATTCCAAATTGTGCTTGTTACTTCAATCTTGAACTGATGAAGTGCTTTGGTTAAAATGTGTTTAGTGCCTGGGCTGGCACGGGCACTGGCGTGCCACCGTGCCTGCTGGCACGGCACGGCATGGTTTACACTTGATAGTGTCGTGCCTGGGCTGCCACTTCGGCACGGTGGCACTATCAGACACGGCACGGCGGGCCGCCGTGCCGCATAGTGCCGTGCCTCGCCGTGCCGTGCCTCGCCGTGCTCGTGCCCGTGCTGAGCCAGGCGGCCCGTTTGGAAAACTTTAACGTATACGTACGTAGTAGTATGATACGTCGTACGTTCCCTTTTGGATGGATGTGGCGGCACTAACACTATCTCCAACAACAACACCTAAAATACAAGATTCATTCAACGTTTGGATAGCGCTACAGTCAAAAGATTTAATACACATTCGACATCCTCTCAACAATATGATCCAAAAGAGAATTATTTCTGCAAATGGGTTTCTAGGAGAGAGGATACTCATATTTGGGTTGTGCCTCTTAGACAACTCAAAATAGATCTCCCGTATAGGTACTCTGTTGGAAGCTGATTTTAAATCTCCTACTACCTATTTTAGGTTTAGATACCCATATCGATATGCGCCATAGATTAGATAGACGAGCCTTGCTCTCACACAACTTTTCCTTGACCAAATTGATCCATCATCCATTAGAGAAGGGCCACGGAGGTGAGGCGGCACCAAACCTGCATTTGCACCGAGGACAACCGCCTAACCACGCCTTTGACTGCCCTTTTCTCCTGTGGCATGTGGGTTATAATCCTCTCGTCCGTGCAACAAACGGTCCAAGAGGATTCGTGACTCGTGCACAGCGCGCGCGAGAGGGGCAGAGAGAGAGCTCACTCACGCAATCACGCAGGCAGTTCGGACTAAAACCACCGGCAGTGCACACGGATTTGCACGGCGCCTCTCGGGCTCGGGCACTCTCGGCTACTTGCCGGCCGTTTCGTGTTCGCACTTCACAGAACTACTGTGGGGCTTGTTGCCCGTTCCAAGCTGCTAGTGGTATAGTGCCGGTTCCTTCTGCTCCGGCGTCCACGTCGGGGATGTTTTTTCGTGTCACGTATACGTATGATAACCAGAGATCAATCGTATGTACTCCACTCCAAAGTAATAAAACTTCTAAAATTATCCCAAGGCCTTGTTTTGGTACTAACTCTAGCTTCGGCTCCACGAGCAGCTCCATTAGCGAATGTGAAACTATTTTGGTCAAATATTTGGCTAAACAACTTTTCTTTGTATTATCTTGAATGCTAAGAGAGGACAAATATCCAGAGAGTTGTTAGAAGCTTGTTTTTTAAGTTTCATGCATGGTGCACCCTTGCGAGAGCAACTTTTAAGGAGCTCTGTGCAAGGAGGGACCTGTACCAAACGAGATGTAAGTAACACTGTTAAATTTAACTAAATTGGACAAAGAATATTGATATTTATATCACCAAATTAATATTGTTAGGTATATCATGAAATAGAGTTCATACTTTTTACTTATTTAGTGTTATAATTATTGGCATTCCACTCAGTTAAACTTTAGATAATTTATTAGGTTAAAACAACTCTGAAAAGTCAATTTAATTTGAGACGGAGTAGCACGTGAAGACCTCAAATTTGACTAAGGCCCTATTTAGATCTCTATAGATAGCAGTTATTTGCTAATAATTATTTTTTTATCCAAACAGGTATAGATAATAGACTAGCTAATTGTTAGCCGGATCTTTAAATAATAACTATCCCACTAGCTAAACCAAATTAAATAATTAGATATTAGGCAACTAACTATTATTAGATAATGAATCCAAACAGGATCTAAGTTTATAAAAAAGTATCAATATTTATCTATATAAATATGCTTAGTATGAAAAATATATAACGGCCACGTTCGCTTCGCTGAAAAAACAAGCCGAAACACTGTTCCGGCTGAAAAAGCTAACAAGTTGAAAAAGACGGATTATAAGAGAAGCGAACAGGGCCAACATGTTTAGCCAAATGATATCTATTTGATATAATAAAGATTAATAGTTTTTGGTAATACATTTGGTCAAACTTAAAAGTGTTTGACTCAAAAAACAAGGTGTGCACTTATTTTAGGTAGTACTATATTATACTCCCTCGGTCCTAAAAAGAACGTAAATATCGCTTCTCGAAGAATCAAAGATTCTTAATTTTGACAATATATATATATATAAGTACTAATGTTTATGATGTGTTATAAGTATTATTAGATTAATCATAAGATACATTTTCATCATAAATCTAATTAGAGATTTAAATATAAATAATATCTTATGTAAACTTTTTTTTGAGGGAATGCCCATCGGCCTAAGTTTATAAAAAATGTATCAATATTTATTGATGTAAATGTGTTTATTATGAAAAAATCTATAACAAGTTTGGCCTAATGATATCTATTTGATATAGTAAAGATTAATAGTTTTTGGTATACATTTCGTCAAATTTAAGTGTTTAACTTCTCAAAATGCAAGATGTACACTTATTTTGAGACGAATGGGATACGGTACCTGTTTTAAAGAGAGGGTAGTACCGTATTGTACTCCCTGAGACCAAAAAAATATAAATCTTGTTTCTCGAGGAGTCAAAGATTCTTAATTTTGATTAAATATATACAAAGTATTAATGTTTATTAAAAAGTATTATTAGATTAATTATGAGATATATTTTCATCATAAATCTAATTTGAGATTTAAATGTAGATAATATCTTCTGCATACTCAGTCAAACTTTTCAGATTCTTTAACTTACACTACAGCAGACGCGTGCTTTGCCGAGTACAATTGCACTCGGTAAAGAAGGCTTTGCACTCGGCAAAGCCTTTGCCGAGTGCTGCACTCGGCAAAGAGCTGTTGGCATATCCCTTCACGGCAAAAGCTTCTTTGCCGAGTGCCGCATGTCGGGCACTCGGCAAAGGATTTCCCGAGTGCCACGACGGCACTCGGTAAAGAAAAGCTGTCGTGATGGCCAGGTCATGGTGATGGCCCCTTTGCCGAGTACCACGCGTTGGCACTCGGCAAAGAAATGTGTTTTTTATTTTTTTTTAAAAAAAAAATACTTTGCCGAGTGCCTGAATCTAGCACTCGGCAAAGCTTGTTTCCTTTTTTTGGATTTTCTTTGCCGAGTGCCTTGCCCATGCACTCGGCAAAGCTGGGAAGCTCTCAGATTCCCAACTTTGCCGAATGTCATGGTCATGACACTCGGCAAAGAAGTGAAAAAATTCATTTTTTTGGTTTTTAGTCTTCCATCGTTGCAAACAAGATATACATCACATATATATATATAACACAACTATATATCACACAAATGTATATCACAATCCACCAATCTCGACTCCCAAGTCCAAAGTCCAAACACACAAGCATAGTTCACAAGTGCATTATATCACAACGGCTGCCATTTAAAGCTCATGGCGACGGTCCGAGTTGGGATAGGCCAACATGCGATCCCGGCGACTGTGGGGGTATTAACCCCTATACCCTTACGGCTAAACTTGGGCTGGCCCGGATCGACGGGTCCAGTCCACCCGAAAGACGACGTGCGGCCCAGCTAACCTGATTGGAGTCCCGCACAAGGAATCAAGACGGATTTGGCGATCAAGCAGGATCCTGGTCGGTTAGAATAGGAATCCTTATCTGGTCACATATGGCAATTGTAACTGACTAGGATTAGTTTCTAGATCTGTAACCCTGCTCCCCGGACTATATAAGGCGGGCAGGGGACCCCTCTAAAAATCATCATCTATTGACATACAGCAATACAAATCAGACGCAGGACGTAGGTATTACGCCTTCTTGGCGGCCGAACCTGGATAAAACCTCGTGTCCGTCTTACGTCACCGTCTTGTTTGGGGCTTGCGCATTTGTCTGCCGATAATCTACTACCTTGGGCATACCCCTAGGTAGACTGCCGACCTTATTTCGTCGACAGTGGCGTGCTAGGTAGGGGGTGTGCGTACTGCTCTCCAAGCAAACAAGATGGTCATCATCTCCGGCTCCATGGCTACGCCCAACGGCCTCACGTTCACCGTCGGCCAGATCACCTGGACCACCGGTTCCGACGACCCCGTCGCCGTGACCACGGAGGAGGCATGGAATCAGCCCGCACCGACTACTACTTCACCTGCGTCGACTACGGCTCCGACCACGGTGAACACAGCTCCGATCACGACGAACACGACTCCGACCACGGTGAACACGGCTCCGACCACGATGGATCTGGCTTCGACCACGGTACATCTGGCTCCGACCACGCCTACAGCCACGCCGACAACCCGTCATCCGCTTCCCTGCTACAGGGGGAAGTAGATCGACAACACCGACCTGCTCGACTCCATCGATCGGGTCGGCATCAAACTCGCTGAAACCCTAGCTCTAGTAAGTACGATTCAAAGCCAACCTAATGAGCAGGGGACCGCGCCCCACAACAGATTTACCCGACCAGCTCGGACCAATCGTCCTGCATGATTTGGAACAGATCTCGTGGTCGTATCTACTCCTAAGGGGCGCTTCGCTCGTCGCCAGCCAGCCTTCACGACGGGTCTCCGATCCGACGAGTACGAAGCCCCGATGAAGAACCACCAGGTCCAGCCCTACGGCCTGCAAAACGCTACCTCTAGCTACGCGTACAACCTACAACGCCGCTCGGATCTGTGTCCTATACACCGATCTCGGCCGAAGCTATGCAACCTCGTCAACATGGTTCGGATTGAAGATTATCAAGAAGGATCCATCCACATAGTCTGAGAGGGCGACTCCGGCTCCCCATCCGGCACTGCGTCCAACGCATCTGTTCACACCGAGCTTCAGCGTCACGAAGATGAAGGCGTCGAATACGATCTGGATCTACCAGACCATGCCCCGGGTTTCCCCCAATTTCCGTCTTTCCCGCCAAGATGAGGGGATTTGGTCCATGTTGTCAGCAACGACGAGCCGCCAGCGGTTGGTGAAACAGAGCAAGAAAAGACCGCACGCGAAGCACGCAATATTGACCGGTATAATCGCCGACAAATTGAAGCTGAAGCAGACCAGGAGGCATGACGCATAAGGGTCCAGCCACATGACCACAACAATGCTTTCGATAGGGTGGGGGACAAACAAGTCTTCAAGACCCCAAGCGCCAACATAGCCATAGCCATGGCGACAAT
The DNA here is from genome assembly GCF_019320115.1 of Miscanthus floridulus. NCBI lineage: Eukaryota > Viridiplantae > Streptophyta > Magnoliopsida > Poales > Poaceae > Miscanthus > Miscanthus floridulus. The sequence goes on along the minus strand of NC_089595.1, from coordinate 50,422,232 downwards.
GCAGCGGCTGCCCAACACTCCTGAGACCCAAGTAGTCCATGACGACATACAAGCTTATCTGATGGCTGCTATGGCTCAGACCGCAGAGATGAATCAAGCCCGGGCTCCATCCGTTTCCGTCGAATCAAGCCACAACCGCCAATACTCAAGTCGCTCACAGCCACTCAACCAACGTGGCTCGCGCAACAACGACCCATCAGATAACCGTCAAGGTGGAAACGGTGGTCGGGACGACAACCGCCGCCGGGAGGATAACCGCCATGACGTTCGAGGTAACAACCGCCGAGATAACCGCGACAACCGCCGTGATAACCATGGTCGTAGAGCTAATCCAGATGGCAATCGAGATCGCCGCGATGGCAATAACGATCTCCGCCATTACCTCGGTGGACGCGATCTGCGCGCCCGCATCAACTAGAGAGCCGATGATCGAGCATCCTACGAAAGCCACCACCGTATGGAGTATGATACCACCCACGGCCCGCCGGGCCTGAAGCAGTTCACTCCACACCTTCGCCAAGTCATATGGCCCAAGAATTTCAAGCTCGAGAAACTTCAGAAGTACGACGGCAAGGAAAACCCCGAATTATGGGTCATGCTCTACGAAACTGCGTGCCGATCAGCCATGGCTGACGAGCACGTCATGTCTAACTACTTCCCAGTCGCTGTTGGTCATGCAGGTCACCAATGGCTGGTTAGCCTGCCAGTGAACTATTTTGATTCTTGGCAGGAGCTCAAGCAGGCCTTCATCGATAATTTCATCGCTACTTGTGAACAACCCGGCAACAAGTACGATCTGCAATAGATCCGAGATTGGAAAGACGAACCACTGCACGAGTACGTTCGGCGTTTCTCAGAGATGCGCATCAAGGTCCCATCAATCTCCGACAACGAAGCAATCGAGGCTTTCGTCACAGGCCTCCGCTTCCACGACGCCCTAAGAGACAAGCTCCTTCGGAAGAGACCTGAATCAGTCACAGCGCTCTTGGCCACCGCTAAGAAATATGTGGACGCTGACGATGCTAAAAAGATAATTGTTGAAGAAGCAGCAAGGGTTCCACGCTCCGATCACCCTCCACACCGTGACGATTACCGCGACAGTCGTGGTCGGAACGACAATTTTGACCGCTGCAACTAGCGCAACGACTCCCGCGACCACCGTGACCAACGTAATCAACAGCGCAACCGCCGTGACGATTACAGGAGCAAGCGTGCTCGGGAAGACGATGGCGAGGTCAATACTGTGAAAAAGGGCGGCAGACGTCGTAACTACGAGGACGACTATGCCAAAGCATTGAAGGGGCCCTGCCAGCTCCATCCTAAGTCGAACCACACCATGGAGAATTGCCGCGTCCTCAAGACTATCTACACGCGTCAACAGGCTTCGGATACGTCAAACAAGCCTAACGACGCAAGGGAACAGCGCAATGACGACAACGACGATGATGATGCAGACCCTCGTCATAAATACGTCAAGCCAACTGATCACGTGCACACCATCATCGGCGGCAAGGTGTCCATTGAGACCAAACGAGAATGCAAGCTGCTCGCCCGTGCCTGTTTGAACGTGGCAAACACTGACAACCTTCTCACCGATCCACGGCTTCCTCCGTGGTCTCACCGTGAAATCTACTTCAGCAGGAAGGACCAATGGGCCGCCATACCTGAGCCAGGGCGTTTTCCCCTGGTCCTCGATCCTTGTATCAACAAGGTCCAATTCGACAGGGTACTGATCGACGGCGGCAGCTCCATTGATATACTGTTCAAGAACAGCCTGCCCGCTCTGAAAATAGCCCAGGCGGACCTGAAGCCATATGAGGCACAGTTCTGGGGCGTTCTCCTCGGACAGAGCTCTACACCTCTCGGGCAGATCACGCTACCTATGCAATTTGGGACTCCGGACCACTTCCGTACTAACTATGTCAACTTTGTGGTCGCTGACTTCGACGGCACCTACCATGCTATTCTTGGTCGACCGTCGCTCACCAAGTTCATGGCCATACCTCATTACAGGTATCTGGTGCTCAAGATGCCTACCGAGAAAGGAGTTTTAACTCTTAGGGGCAACGTATACGCAGCTTATACCTACGAGGACGACAGCTTCAAAATAGCAGAGGCCCACGACCTCTCCATTCGCATGGCCGAGACCATGCTCAATGCTAAGAAGACCTCAGCCGACCACCTGGAGATCCCAAAGCTCGAGGCTCCGCGCAAGAACATCAGGTCCAAAGAGCATAAGATGATCCAGCTGGTCGATGGCGATCCCAGCAAAACGGCCCTCATTGGGGTCAGCCTGGATCCCAAATAGGAAGACGCGCTCGTCAGGTTCTTGAGGAGCAACATGGATGTGTTTGCATGGAAACCTTCCGACATGCCCGGTGTACCTCAGAACTTGATTGAGCACTCCTTAAATGTCAACAGCAAGGCCAAACCAATCAAGCAGAAGCTACGATGGTTCGCTCGTGACAAAAAGGAGGCGATTAGGGTGAAGTCACATGGCTTTTAGCAGCCAGATTTATCAAAGAAGTGTATCAACCGGAATGGTTAGCAAACCCGGTTCTTGTACGCAAAAAGAACAATGAATGGAGAATGTGCGTTGATTACACTGATCTCAACAAACACTGCCCTAAGGACCCCTTCGGTTTACCTCGCATAGACGAGGTCGTAGACTCAACCGCTGGTTGCGAGCTGCTTTCCTTTCTCGATTGCTACTCTGGTTATCACCAGATTGCTCTCAAAAAGGACGACCAGATCAAGATATCTTTCATCACGCCTTTTGGCGCCTACTGCTACACAACTATGTCGTTCGGGCTCAAAAACGCCGGGGCTACCTACCAATGCGCTATACAGGCCTGCCTCAAATGATGAGATAAAAGATGGTCTCGTCGAGGCCTATGTGGACGATGTAGTTGTCAAAACCAACGAAGCACGTACCCTTGTTGACAACTTGGAACGCACCTTTGCAGCCCTCAATACGTTCCAATGGAAATTAAATCCAAAGAAGTGTATCTTTGGCGTTCCTTCCGGCATACTGCTCGGCAACGTCGTCAGTTACGACGGCATATGCCCTAATCCGGAGAAAGTCAAAGCTGTCTTAGACATGAAGCCTCCAAAAAAGGTGAAAGATGTTCAAAAGCTTACCGGATGCATGGCCGCTTTAAGCCGCTTCATATCAAGATTAGGAGAAAAAGGGCTACCGTTCTTCAAACTGCTCAAAGCTTCTGAGAAGTTCGAGTGGTCGGAGGAAGCAGACGCTGCCTTCACGCAACTAAAACAATATCTCACATCACCCCCGGTACTTACTGCTCCCAGAGAAGACAAAACTCTCCTACTTTACATTGCGGCAACCGATCGGGTGGTCTCCACTACAATGGTGGTCGAGCGCGACGAGTCGGGCCACGCCTATAAGGTACAGCGGCCAATTTATTTCATTAGTGAGGTACTCAACGAATCCAAGACCAGGTACCCTCAGATCCAAAAACTGCTCTATGCCATACTAATAACATCCCAAAAGTTGAGACATTACTTCGACGGATATCGTGTGGTGGTCATGACCGAGTATCCTTTGGGCGACATCATTCGTAATAAGGACGCAAACGGGCGCATCGTCAAATGGGCAATGGAGCTATGCCCCTTTTCCTTGGAATTTGCAAGCCGTACTACTATCAAGTCTCAAGCACTCGCCGATTTCATCGTCGAGTGGACAGACTTAAGTACGCCTGCCCCTCCGGGATCCGACGAATATTGGACGATGTACTTCAACAGTTCTCTCAACATTGACGGTGCGGGAGCAGGAGTCCTTTTCGTATCACCATCCAAGGAGCAGCTCCGGTACGTCCTCAGGATTTATTTCCCAGCATCTAATAACGCCGCCGAGTATGAAGCATGCCTGCATGGTTTACGCATTGCAGTTGAGCTTGGTGTTAAATGTCTCTATGTCTACGGAGACTCGGCTCTGGTCATCAACCAACTCAACAAGGACTGGGATACGACCAGCGAAAAGATGGACGCATACTGCAAATCGATAAGAAAGCTGGAAGGCAGGTTCTATGGCATCGAATACATACACGTGGTCCGGGACAAGAACCAGGCAGCAGATGCGTTGTCAAAGTTAGGATCATCCTGAGCCAAAATCCCACATGGCGTATTCGTCCAAGACCTGTTCACGCCCTCCATTGAAGACGAAGAGCCTACGGTCGACAATGCTCTAGACCAGCAATTAGTGGCTACGGTTCCGGCGCCGAGCACAACCGAGCCATTACCGACCACTCATGAGCTAGACTGGAGAACACCTTTCATCAAGTACTTAACAGATGGTAGTGGTTATACTGATCGAACAGAAAATGAGCGCCTGATGCGTCGCAGTAAGCAGTATATGCTCGTCGATGGCAAGTTATGGCGCAAAAACGCAAAGGAGGAAATCTTGATGAAGTGTATAACCCAGGAGGAAGGCGAGCATCTCCTAGACCAAATCCGCTCTGGCTCCTGCGGCAACCACGCAGCCTCAAGAACACTGGTTGGTAAGGCTTTTCAAGCAGGGTTCTATTGGCCATCAGCAGTAGCCGATGCGGAGAAGCTAGTCCGCCGCTGTGAGGGTTGTCAGTTCTTTGCCAAGAGAATCCATGTACCAGCACATGAGATCCAGACGATCCTAGCCTCTTGGCCCTTCGCATGCTGGGGACTGGACATGATTAGGCCTTTCAGACCGGCTCCTGGGAAATTTACATGCGTCTTCGTGCTAATTGACAAATTTTCTAAGTGGATAGAATACATGCCTCTGGTACAGGCATCCTCAGAGCAGGCTATCATGTTCCTCGACCAGGTCATCCACCGTTTCGGCGTACCCAACAGCATCATTACTAATCTGGGTACTCAGTTCACCGGGAACGCTTTTTGGGACTTCTGCGATGAAAGGAGCATAGTAGTAAAATACGTCTCAGTGGCGCACCCTAGAGCTAATGGACAAGCTGAGCGGGCAAATGGCATGATCTTGGACGCACTAAAGAAGAGGATGTTCAGAGAAAACGGCAAAGCTCCCGGAAGATGGCTCAAGGAGTTCCAGCCGTGGTCTGGGGCCTCCGAACTCAACCCAGTCGCAGCACCGGCGTCTCACCATACTTTATGGTTTATGGCGCTGAGGCAGTCCTCCCACCAGATATAGCTTTCAGATCAGCACGGGTAGAGAACTTCGACGAGGGCAAGGCCAATGAAATACGAGAGCTAGAAGTAAACAGCGTAGAGGAGAAAAGGCTCGATTCTTGTGTATGCACGTCCAAATACCTTGCTGTTTTGTGCAGGTACTACAACAAGAACGTTAAAGAGCGTTTCTTCATGGTCGGGGACTTAGTCCTAAAGTGGAAGACGAACCAGGCTGGTGTCCACAAACTCGCAACCCCATGGGAAGGACCCTTCATGATCAAGGAAGTCACACGACCAACGTCTTACAGGTTAGCTCACCTAGACGGCATGGACGTACCAAACTTGTGGCATATCGACAAGCTTAGACGTTTCTATACTTAAACTGCTGAGATATGTACTCTACTTTTATTTTTCGTTTACTTCAATAAAGCAATTATGATTTCTCCGACCACTCTAATGCGTCACTCCGAATTTTATGGTTACTCTAACTTAGCCAGTACAAGCCGACCACCACTCCTTCTACGGTTTTCGGAGCAGGCCCAGTCTCCGGTTCCCCCAACACATGCACGGGATCCGCTCTCTACGTTATGGGTGATCGGCAGGTGCCCCCTGGTTTGACTTGTCCGCGTCCACATGTGCACAGGTCACGATACCTCACACTCCGACTACATGCCAAACTAGGTCCGCACAAACTCTTCGGGATGATGTGTCAAGCAAAGCGGTACAACTAAACAGAATGTTAACACGTTCTCACTTAGTTACACCAACAAAAAGTTTCAAGCTTAAATACGTTTTGTACAAAGCAAACAAGCTTATAATGATATACAGTTACGTTATTACAAACTTTCCTGATTAGGGTCAAGTTTACAATAACACAACTATGTCCTCCTTCTACAGCTCTAAGCCTATTACATTAGCTAGTCGGGGAGCATGGCATTTACTGCTCGCCGCCTCTGATACCCTACTCAAGCCTCGGGGACTCTTGCGCTAGTCGAGCTGAAGGGGATGGCCCCGCCGGTGCCTGGCTGGTCGAGACCACAGGCTTCGTTGGTTGGCTTGCAGCTGATGGCATTTCCAGCTGACTTGTCGAAGGCATCCCCTGTACAGGTGCTGTCCCACCTCCACACAGGTTAATATCGCCAATTATCTTTGACGACAAGTCCAGCTAGGCCGTCCGAAGCTCTTCTGCCTTGTCTAGGTCTACCTCCTTTGGGTACCCAGCCTCCAGGTGCTTGAGATCGATCAGGGGGTAGTGGGCACGCACCATGCTTAGTACATGGGCACCCGTGTATTCACCCGCCTCCTTCATGAACTCTTAGAACCATCCCCAAGCTTGTCTGCATCTCTCGACCAGTCCCAGCTGGGGCGCCCTTAGCTCTTCCTCTATGAGCGCCAGGTCGATAAGGTCGAGGACGGGCACAATGCCAGTGGCCATCTCTTGGCACCGCTTGCTCCACATGTCCCGCTCCTCGGTGGCCTTGAGGCATCGTGCTTTCCAGTCGTCGCGCTCTTTGATCACGGTCTCTAGGTGCCTCTTAGCATTGACTTTCAATACTGAACGCAGTACAAGACACCAAATGTGATGACACGACAAGGCAAGGAGGGCGGCAGAATGAGAAAGGTGATCTGGAATACTTACTTTTCAGGTCATCCTTCATTCTGGCGGTGTGGTCTTGGAGTTCAGACTGGTTGCGTACCAGCTTCTCGTTGTCCTCCTTTAGGCGACCACATTCTGCGGTCACACGGCTATTTTCCCCTTGGAGGCGGGTCACTTCAGCTTCTAAACCTGCATTACAGCCGTTACTGCCAAGAACACAAAAATACAAGTCCTGCACTTGCTATGATAAGGTGAAAACTTACTTGTTTTCTCCCGCTCTTTGTTATTGAGCTGGCCGACCAGGTTTTGGTGTTGTGCTTCTCAATCTGTCCTCTCCTGGTCGGTGGCTTCAAGTTGGCGCCGCAAGCGTTCCACTTTGGCCGCCAGCTCCTTATTGGTCGCCGTGATTCCTTCAATCTGGTCGAAGCACCTTTTTCGGTATTTTGCAGTTTTCATCAAGTCCTGCATACAGACAAGCTAAGTCAGACAATTCGACTACACAACAGGGTCAAGAACTCAAGTCAAATATACCTGGACTTCTGTCACCAGACGCTTGGCTACTCGTTCGACTCTTAGGGTCTCTTTGACCTCTGGGATCTCTTCGTGCATGACCCATTCGTCGTTCCGATAGCGCGACACATATACATGTTGTCGCCTATCTTGAGGACGGCCCAGGACCTCTTCTATTTCTTCCTCTTTAGCCTCCTGTTCGGGAGGCGGCGCTGGTCTGGAGTCTGCAGACTTCACGACCACCAGGGCTTTTCCACGAGCCGTCGCATCGACAAGAACGCCGTGGGCCACTTCTGGCTACTGCTCCTCAGCTAGATCCGGCTCCCTTGGTGCCATGGTATCCGCCTCGGCAGAGTTCATGCTCGGAGCACTTGTACTCTGCTCGGCTATCTTCTCGACCAGCCGCTCGGGGACCGGCGTCTGGTCGTCCGCCTACTGAGGTACAGGCGGAGTGCCTACTATAGGCTCCTTCACGGCTAGTTGTCGGACAGTTTGTCCCACCGTTGCTAGCGAAGAGGTGCCGCACCCGGCTAACTGGTCGGGGTTCTTGGTGGATGCCGATCTAATATATCAGAGACAATTTCAGAAGATAATGGTATCCAATGCAAATTACAAGCTTACATCAAAAATATAGATACTTATAGCTTTGATTTGCGGAATGATGTGGCAAAGGAGCGTCTCCTTGACCGCCCCTGCTCCGCGTGCTCGGCAGGTTCCACCGGGTCTTTTCCCACCTCCGGTACAGGCATCGGGGTTTGACGCTCGACGTTTCCCTCGCTTGTCCCCTGTGTTGTAGTGGTCGGTGATGCGACCACTGCTGGCACGGAGGCGCCATCCTGCTCCGAAGATCCCATTTGCCTTCTCCTCTTTCGAGGGACAAGTCGGATGATGTCCGCATCCTCCGCTTCGTCGTCCGACAGGGGGAAGATGGCTTGGCGTCGTTTGCTAGCCGCCGGACGCTTCCCAGCGGCCCTGGTCGATGCGTCCTCCATAGTCTTGAGGGCCGCCCAGTGGACGTTGTCGGTCCTAGTGCTGGCCTGGGCTGCTGGGCCAGTAGTTTGCGGCCAATCTACAATGGGGGGAGGCGACACGAACACTGCTGCCCGGTCATGACCATTCCACTAAGGCACAAAGCGGGGACAACAGTCAATTTATGGTTACAACGTGACTCTACAATTAAAAGGAGGCATCATTTACCTTTGGGGGAGGTCGAGCCAGCTTAAAGGCGTGCTCGATGTCGTTCAGCCTAACGTAGTTAGGATCGGCCAGGTTGAAGAGCTCCCCAATCCTGGCCTTGATTTCCATCTTGTCGAGCGGCTCCTTCCTGGTCCTTGTTGGATCGGCACTCCCCTGGTACTCGAAGCCTAGATGAACCCTCTTCTGGCAGGGCTGGATCCTTTGGCTGATGAAGTTTCCAACCACACTTGGGCCATCTAGTTTCCCCCATGGGATCATCCCGAGCAGTTCAGCGATCTGCTCCAAGTTCTCGGGCTTCTCTGTCCAGCTATTCTTCTTCTCTAGAATCAGTCCCACATCACATAGGGTGATGGTGTTTGGCTCTTCATGGATGTAGAACCACTTCTTGTACCACTCATCCAGTGAGGTGTTCCAGGGGCAGTGCAAGTATTGTGCTTTCATGCCGTCGCACAGATTCAGGTAGACACCTCCTGCTATCTTCGAGCCACCGCTCCCTTTCTTCCGAAGACAGAACAGGTGGCGAAAGAGGTCAAAATGGGGCTGGAAGCCACCATAAGACTCGCAGAGATGGATGAAGGTGGAGATAAGGAGAATCGAGTTGGGATGCAGATTGCAAACCCCAATCTCGTAGTACAAGCAGAGACCCCAAAGGAAAGGGTGCACTGGAATCCCGAAACCCCATTTGAAGAAGTCTTCGAAAACCACAATCTCACCTGGTTGTGGATCAGGGAAGCTCTCTCCTTCCAGCGCATGCCATCCTGCGAGTGCCTTGTTGTGGAGCACTCCCATGGCGATGAGGTCCTCGATGGTGTGCTCATTGCTCCGCGATTTCCACCATTTCGCCATGACCCCACCTTTCTTCTGGGCGTCTCTCTTCGCCATTAGTCCGTCCTTGCTAAGGGGGTGGATGCGGGATGGTGAGGGGATTGGTGATGATTTTCGGAAGAATAGGGTTCAGCTGGAGGAAGAAGAAGGTTGCGGCGGCGGATGGCAGTGGGGAACGGTATGAGTAACTTACCAGATCTACATTATATAAAGCAAAGAGCCTCGTCATTTCGTTCGCCCGAGAATATTGGGAGTCGTGCGCACGCGCCGCAGACGGTTGTTCACACAACCTTGAAATCTGCGCTAATAAACACGCTCCTTCGTTACTAGTGTATGCGCCTCTTCGTTGATAGTGTAAGAGGGCCCACACTGACACACCTCAATACAGGTGTCAATCGATTGTTTGCCAGAAAAGAGTAAGAAGACAGAATGGCGTACTATACCCATTTGCTTTTTTGACCAGACGTGTTAGACTGGACTTGGCAGAGAATAGAGACAAATAAATACAAAAAATAATTGTACAAACAGCGCACGCGATCGTGGATTTGCCCCGACCACTTTTGTGCTCGAGGACTGCCCAGACCACTTTTGTGCTCCGAGACTACCCAGACCACTTTTCGTGCTCGGTGACTGCTCCGACCACGATGACTACTCTGACCACAGTGACTACTCTGACCACGGTGACTGCTCCGACCACTACCCTGCCCGGGGACTGCTGTGACCATTACTGTACTCAGGAACTGTTATGACCACTGCTGTGTTCGGGGACTCTCCTGACCACCTCTTGGAGTTTTGCTCTCCTCGGCTACATGTCATGTGTACTCACATATAGTTGAGAGACATTTCTTTAGACCTTGCCACAAGGCTCATACTTCACCTTTCAGCAAACTCGGGGACTATGTCGGTACGATGCACCTACCGGTGCATCTTGTTTTGCCAGTACGGCAATTGGATTTTTAACGTCAGTAGAAATTCTTTTTTGACCCTAGCACCACCTGCCTACGTCACCTACTACCAGGCTCGGGGACTAAGTGGGCACACTTCACCTTGCGGTGAATTGGTTTGTTTACTCGACCCCTGTGCTTTGAATGATTGTAAGGATTATTAATGTGCTCGGGGACTGCCCCGACCACTGCTTGAATACTGGTTCTCCTTGGCTACATGTGGTTGGTACTCACATACAGTTAAGAGACATTTCCTTAGACCTTGCTACAAGGCTCATACCTCGCCTTCCAACAAGCTCGGGGACTACATCGGTACGATGCACCTGCCGGTGCATCTTGTATCGCCTGTACGACGATTGGGTTCTCAACTTAACTGGGAATTCTTTTTAGACCCTGGCACCACGTGCCTACGTCACCTACTACCAGGCTCGGGGACTAAGTGGGCACACTTCACCTTGCGGTGAATGTGTTTGTTTTTCGACCCCTATGCTTCTGATGTTCAAGGACGCTATGCTTCAAGACCACTTACATTTCTTTTTAGAAATACAAGTGGGCACACTTCTCAGGACAGAAATCTTTTTCTTTTTTCTTAAGAGCACCATACATTCTTCGGACAACCTACTTCTCCGGTGATGATGATGGTCAGAGGCGTCAAGGACTCAAGCCTTACTTGTCGGAGAAGGTTAAAATGGCGTGTCGCAGCATAATACATGATGCTCGGGGACTAGCTGTGGGGGTATTAACCCCTATACCCTTACGGCTAAACTTGGGCTGGCCCGGATCGATGGGTCTAGTCCACCCGAAAGACGACGTGTGGCCCAGCTAACCTAATTGGAGTCCCGCACAAGGAATCAAGACGGATTTGGCGATCAAGCAGGATCCTGGTCGGTTAGAATAGGAATCCTTATCTGACCACATATGGCAATTGTAACTGACTAGGATTAGTTTCTAGATCTGTAACCCTGCTCCCCGGACTATATAAGGTGGGCAGGGGACCCCTCTAAAAATCATCATCTATTGACATACAGCAATACAAATTAGACGCAGGACGTAGGTATTACGCCTTCTTGGCGGCCGAACCTGGATAAAACCTCGTGTCTGTCTTGTGTCACCGTCTTGTTTGGGGCTTGCGCATCTGTCTGCCGATAATCTACTACCTTGGGCATACCCCTAGGTAGACTGCCGACCTTATTTCGTCGATAGCGACCCTCCGAGGTGGTTCGACGCCGCCCCCGATTGAGGCTACACAAAATAGAAGAGATTACACGTGAGCGACAAGAGAAGAGATAAATATGCAAGATAAATATCCGCCACTACCACCACCACCACCACATCACCGCCATCACCAACACTTCACCAACACCACCGCCACACCACCACCACCATGAGCACCACAACACCATGACCACCACCAACAACACCACACCATCACCACCACCATGACCACCACACCACCACCACCACTAGGTTTCTCTAGGTTTCACTAGGTTTCTCTAAGTTTCAGCATAGAAAGTAAAACTTCGTACTTATACTCATTGGGGTAGAATCAGCACGTTGTGGAGGTGGATCTGGAGCAAGCAGCGTCTATGGGATCGCCCAACCTTGTTGTTGGCCAATTTGCTGCATGAACTTGATCATCTTGGCCATCTGCCGCTGATCTTGCTCCCACTGGGCCTCCAAAGCCTATAGCCTCTGCCGCTCGGCCTCCCGCTCGGCCTATAGTTCCTACACCTGGGCCTACAGCATTTGACCCCAATGTTTCAATAATGCATAGGTAAGGTATGTAAAAGTCAAAGAACAACAAATGAAACAGGAATGCTTACCTGGAGTGCCGACACCACGATCGGCCGTTGGTGTATGGGCACACTTGAGCTCGTCCTCGCTGCTTGGAGCTAGTGGAGAGGAGGAGTAGAGGCCGTGTCGAGGACGCCGTCGCCAATCCAGAACCGCCCATGCTTCTTGCCTTGCCCCATCCTCATCACGAGCTGAGGATCAAGGCGCTCCTCGGTTCTCGGATTGTAGCCCAGCCCATG